>NC_047660.1:58056720-58284220 GCF_011762505.2 Arvicanthis niloticus | reverse complement strand
TATGACAATAATGAAGTATTTTACCAAGTAAGCCCAGGACCAGAACATCAGAATGGGCCAATGTAGGTACAGGGTTGAATCCTATTGTCCTGAGTGCTTGAGGTTCATTAAAGATGTGTGTGTGTGTGTGTGTGTGTGTGTGTGTGTGTGTGCGCGCGAGCGCGTGCGCGTGTATATGTATATTTCTGGGTTTTTTGTGTTTGTGTGTGTCTGTGTGTTTATCTGTGTGTGTGTCTATGTATATGTCTCTGAGTATGTTTGTATGTGTCTCTGTGTGTATCTCTGTGTGTGTCTGTATGTATATGTCTCTAAGTGTGTTTGTGTGTGTGAGTCTGTGTGTGCATGCATGTATATGTCTGAGTGTGTGTGTGTTTGTGTGTCTGTGTGTCTTTATATGTTGGTATGTGTGTCTGTGTGTGTATCTCTGTGTGTGTTTGTGTGTGTGTTTCTGAGTGTATGTCTTTGTGTATGTATCTGTGTGTTTATGTGTCTCTGTGTGTGTAACTGTGTGTATGTGTGTTTCTGTGTGTGTGTATTTCTCTATGTGTGTTTGTGTCTGTGTGTGTGCATGTGTGTATGTGTGTATGTGTAGAAAGTTATTAATTCACAAGTAGCAGTTAACTGGCAAGCTGGGTGCCCAGTATAATTTGGTTTTGTAGGGCACTAATTGAAGTGAAAATGTGGCTAAAATACTTCATGGAACATAATAACTGTTGATTGCCAGACAGTTTTGGTAAACAGTTGGCAAATTGTAACTCACAACAGCTGTCACTATATATTTAGAGTAAATGTTAATTTAAGAATATTAACCTCGGGAGTGTTTCTGTAAACAAAGCTTCTACTATTTTCAAAGGTTACAGAGACTGGCTTGAGTATTTTTAGCCAAACCTAATGCAGCTTGGCCCTCACTGTTTCTGAGTTCTTTCGCTTTACACTTGAAAGGCTTCAATCCTAAATGCCTTTGCAGAGAATCCCTTGGGAATGCAAATGGCAAGGACACATGCGTGATAGATTTACATCTTGGAGGCCAGAGAATAAACTAAGAATACTGCTGGAATTGCTAGAGCTGAGTTTTGCTCCGTGGGGTTGCGGGAGATAGGGGAAGAGAAAGGAGGGGGTGGGGGGATTGACAACAAAATCCCACCGTTTCTAAATAAAGTAAGCGGGTTTTCCAGCCCAGCTTCCAGAGTCTGAAACCCTGCTGGCAACAGACCTTAGAGAGGCTCTGGTTTTGTCCAGTTTGAACTACTCACTCCCAAGTAAGATTTGCATGACAGATCTCAAACTCTTGTGCAAACCGCGAAACAATTGCATAAAGAATCAAATTCAGTTTCACGCGCACGCAGCCTGGTGCAGGACTTGGCTTCAGGCATGCTTGCTGGGAGTTGATAGCCGTTTTTCTCCCTTTGAACATGCGAGGAAAACGCAGTGAAAGTTCCAACCACACACAAACGCCTACCTGCTACTCGCCAGTGCTGTGCTCCAGACTCACACTTTCCGCAGCTTGGTAGCACTTCCGCGCCAAACGCTTTTACCTTCCCAAAAATGTGTGTGGGCGCAAGCCCAGACAAACTTCAAATCCAGGAAAATGGATTACCCGCGCAGATCAAAGGCAGGAGAACTAGGAGATGGAGTGCCTGTAATCTGATCGCCGATCAGTTGCTGCGCATCAAAGGCAAGGCTGAGCTTACTCTCTACGCGCACAGATCTAGAAAGTTCGCTACCCTCTGGTTCTTTTGTTAAAAGTGGGCCACGTTGTTCTGCCCCAGCTCTGGAGAGCAAGCTTCCCCGGCCTGGGCTGAGCGGCTGGATCTGCAGCTCTCTCGCGCGCGGTGCCCCAGCTGGGCTGCCTAGTGCCAGCGCTGCTGCGCCGCATCCCTTTCATCTCGCTGAGTGGCAGCTCCCATGACATCATGCCGTGCCTTGGGGCTGGTCGGGAGAAGCCAGTCAGCCTGATTTCTAGTCGCGTTGGTCTGTGCCATGCCCGGGACAGCCCTGCTGTGTGTCTCTTGACTGAGAGGGACACACCGGGACTGCTTCGGGCCGCTGTGCTCCTGACCTGTAAGGTCCCGGACCGGTGCAGGTTCCAGTATACAGCATCGGGCCGCTGCCTGTGACAAAAAGCACGAAGTCCCACCAGAGCAGGGTGTCTGAAACGCAGCAGAGCGCCACAGCAGTGTTTAATTAGGCCGTTTCTCCGAACACCTGCCTTACACCGCCAGGGTCACAGGCAAACGTTTTGAAAGCTTGAGTCCCCAGCCCCACCCCCACACGCAGCTCCCTACTCCAACACACACTTACTATGACAAGTCTTTAAGAATTAGTAAAATGTCTTTTCCTGGCCAAAGAAATTATTACAGGTGGCGCCAGTCAAGTATGGCTTTCATTGAGTAGTGAAGGAGTGGAGGGTACAACTTAAGGGGACACCACCACATGCTCACTGAACACCTGGGTCAGAAGCTTGTTAATCTGAATTTGGGGTCCTAATAAAACAACAACAAAGGATGCTTCCTGCTGAGTCGTAACCCATGGGTACATCTTGCGACTCCTAAAAGTCACAAAAGAGTTACTCAAAGGAAAGCATTTGCTTGCAATCACTCCACAGTTTCTGTCACAGGCAAGGCACAAACCACAGTTTGAACCCAGCTGAGAAATCTCCACCTTGTTTGTAGTGTAAAATGAAACTTAAGTGTCCGTTGTTTAGGATACACACAATGGTGGGTAAGCACCGTGGTAGGAATGCGACTGGTTTTGAACCTGGAGCTGTTTGTTCTGGGAGAGAGGAAAGATTCCCAGTTTACAATGGAAATGCGTCAGTTTGCAGAAGGGCAACGAAAATACCTCCTGCAGCACCCTTGGAGGAACCCACTTCCTTCCTTATCAGTTGCATCTCATTTTTCCTGGTGTGATATTTAAAAATAGTTTATGGCCTGTCTATCTCCAGCTGTCTTTGATTCCTGGGTAAATCTTGATAGCAAAATACTTGGTTTGAACAGCATGTTGAGTTCATTGTAGTACTTAAATAGATCTGTTAAGTTTCCAGTATTTTTTCCCCAGTTGGGGTCGAGGCTGGACTCTAGGGCCTGTTCGTGTTAGATAAGCCCTCCATGTCTGAGATGCTCCTGAGACACATGGGGCTCACTGGGTACTTGTTTGCTTTCTTTTTCTTTTTTTGAGACAGTGTCTCCAGTGTCATGAGCTGACCTCAAAAGTGCTGTTTATTCAAAGACAGCTTTGAACTCTTGATCCCCCTAAAGGCTGGAATTACAGGCATCCGTTGCTACATTCAATTTATGTGATTATGGTTTCTGAACCTAGGGCTTCATGCATATTCGACAAGCACTCTACCAATTGAACATGTACCCAGCCCCACGTCCTTAAAATGAGCAGACATGCTTTTGCATACCACCCCAAGACACCTGCACCTACACAGCTCCTAAGATTGGGGGGCTCATGAAATCAGGGGCAAACTGTCTCCAAAAAGGCTGACTCTTCTCTGAGGTAACCCAGGTGTTCCTCGGCCTGGGGTCCATGCCCACAGCCTTCGTCAGGCTTGCTGTTCCCTGTACCCCACTACAGCTGATGCAAACAGCTGGGTGCTCTTATCTCTGGGGAAGCAAGTTGATCACAAGTCTCTACAGTTTATCACCCATGAGAAATAGGCAAGGGTTGAATTCAGATGCTTAAATTTCTAGACGCTTCCAGAAGTCATCTGGAAGCAGCAGCTTCAGTGAATACACCAGTCAAACTAGCTCTACATGAATCTCACAAAACAACACTGGTTGTTCAAACATCTTTGCTATTAAGCCTGTACACTGAGTTGGTCATTTTTTGAGACAAGAACTATCTGTGTGGGAAATGAAACAACCAGATACAGAGTGTGGCTAAAGGCTGGTCTCCAAGAAAGAGTGGCCTCATGACCTGAAGCTTGTTTGCACTGTGCTCAACTGAACTCCCTGCAATGTGAGAGGTGGCCCAGCCCTTGCAACTCTGAAAGGCAGTGTGCGGGCTTGACTGGGAGGCCCATTCCCTTTACCTCTAAGAGGCACAGAAGAGGGCCTGCAAGATAACTCAGCCAGTCAAGGAATTTGCTGCCAAGTCAAATGACTTAAATTTCATCCCCAAGACCCACAAGTTATCCTCTGAGCTCAAGTGAAATAAAATTAGATGTCCTATGTCCAGGAACCCATTACTATACTCAACATAAAGTCGTATGTCATTTAACGATGGGGATTTTTTTTTTCTGGGAAATCTGTCATGCAAACATCAGAATGTGTTACACAAATCTAGATGGTATTATCTACCATACACTTAGGGAATCTGGTACACACACACACACAGAAAGAGAGAAAGAGAGAGGGAGAGAGAGAGAAGAGAAAGAGAAGAGAGAGGAAAGAGAGAGGAGAGAGAGAGAGAGAGAGAGAGAGAGAGAGAGAGAGAGAGAGACTAGCACATTGGCACATTGTTCATGATGAACCAAATAATAATAAATTCAAACGCAGAGAAGGTGATGCAGTTGGAAGAGTTGAGAGTGGCAGAATAACAGGCCTGTTGTGTTACAGTAACCTTTTTTAAAATAAGAAAGCATATTCTCTTGATAAGGAGAAACATAAACACATAAATACTTAAGCCAGCAGCATGGAGCCTGTTACTATTAACAAATATTATGTCACATATTCTGGGACAAAGCTATCTTAGCAACACTCAGCCACAGCATTTTGTCATTGACTCCTGGTTCCTTATCACAGCATAAATGGCAACTCTTACTCTCTTTACAAAGTTGCACTTTGGCCACTTGACTATGCAGAGGGAGGGACAGCCTTCTGATACAGTGAAGCATTGGACACAGTTCTATAACATTGTAATTGGTGAGACAGCCGCCATCAAAGGAAGGAGAGAGCTTCTAAAGGAGAGGGGTCTCATGTTGCCCCCTCCGCTGCCACTCATTTTCTCATCACCTAAAACATTCTTCCTTTGTTTATTTATGTTTCTTCCTTTCTGCTCTTGCTTGTTCTCCCTCCTTATCCTTCTATTCCTTCCTTTAAGACAGAACTTCAGGGGCTGGAGAAATGGCTCAGTAGTTAAGAGCACCCCAAGAGGTCCCAAGTTCAATTCCCAGCATCCACATGGTGGCTCACAATCATCTGTAATAGGATCTGATGCCCTCTTCTGGTGAGTCTGAAGACAGCTACAGTGTACTCATCAATAAAATAAATGAATCTTTTTTTTTTTTTAAACAACAACAACAAAAAGACAAAACTTCATATGTATCCCAGGCTAGCTTCTAATTCATGATCCTCTATCTTCT
Organism: Arvicanthis niloticus; assembly: GCF_011762505.2. NCBI lineage: Eukaryota > Metazoa > Chordata > Mammalia > Rodentia > Muridae > Arvicanthis > Arvicanthis niloticus. The sequence continues at coordinate 58,278,912 of NC_047660.1, read as the reverse complement.
GTTAGTTTGCTTTTTTTGTTGTTTTGTAAAACATTCTGAATAAAATCAGCTTAAGTTAGGTGAGGGGAAAAGGGTTCATTTCTGTCTATCTCTTTCACAGTCATAGCCCATCACTGAAGGAAGTCATAGCATGAAAGCAAGCCAGGCAAGAACTCATCAAAAAACATGAAAGAAAGTTGTTCTCTGACTCATTTCTGTTAGCTTTCATATACAACCCAGAGCCCCGCTTCCCTGGCCTAGAGTTGTGGCCTTCCCACACCAGTCATCAATCAAGCAACACCTCACAGTCACTGGCTACATTGGCCATGTTAATCTGATCTTGGCAACTACTCATGTAAGGCTACCTTTTCCCAGACTCAGATCCCAGGGTGACAGTGAGCTCTAGCATCCAGAATGCTGATAGAGAGAACCATAAACATGTTATGAGGAGCAGATTGAATCCTGAATGAACGTGTGTTGTTGACATGAACACAGCCATGCCTCAGACCCACAGAAATGGCAAAACCCTCTTCTGGTCCAAGTACCAGTGTTGAGGAAAGATTCACCTTTATCTAAAACCACTCTATGCAAAGTCTTCCTTGGGGGTATGTCCAAATGTTGAACAGGGCATACTGAAAGCACCAAGCCCAGCTTCCTACTTCCCTGCAGAGACCTCCCAATGAGACCAGCTGACCCACCTCCTTGTGCAGCACATAATGAAGGGGCCAGGTTTCCCTATTGTATAGTGGGTATCCTCCATCAGGTGGCGAACAGCATCTCCTGTCCCAGCTTTTCTGTATGTTCATCTGCCCTTTTCTTCAGTGTCTGTCCTTTATTCACTCCCAAGTCACTCCAGTCAGGTTTCCAGGACCAAGCCTTGCTAGACATGGCAGTATGTGGCCTTTCTGTGTATCTATTTCACATAGCAGGGTGCATTTAAGGTCTCCATGGTAGATGAGAGAGATTAAGAATAGTTATTACTGAAAGGACTGGAATCAGCACAAGATACCTCAAGACCAAGTTCTCAGTGCAAAGGAGATTTATTTGCCCCAGAGGGACAGAGGTCAGGGAATAAGAGATAAATACAGGAAACAGAGGACAGGGGAGAAGGGGAAGAGAACTAGGGGAGGAGGAAGGAATATTTACCCCAGAGGAACAGAGGACTGCCTCTGCATAAAGAGGAGACAGATGTGGCCCACAGACAAATGGCAGTTTATAAAGGAAAAAGGAAAAGCCCCATGTTAGGATGAGATGTTTAATTTTGATTGGACATGTTAATTAGGGTGTTTTCCATGCTTGGGCCTGTTAGAGTCTCTTCAATTACTTGCAGAGGATTTGAGTTTGGCTTCTAGAACTCATGTCTGGTAGCTCCCAACCACCTGTAACTCCAGTGCCGGGGGATATGATGCCCTTGATGTCCTCTTCTGGCCTCTCCAGGCACTATCTTAATCACTGTTTTATTGCTGTGAAGAAACACCATGATCATAGCAACTCTTATAAATGAAAGCATTTAATTAGGGCTTGCTTATAGTTTCAGAGGCTTAGTTCATTATCATCATGGCAAGGAGTATGGCAGCACACAGGCAGACAGGATACTGAATAAGTAGCTGAGAATTCTACATCTGGCTCAGCAGGCAGCAGAAAGAAATGGACAGTGAGGTTGGCTTGGGCTTTTGAACCTCAAAGCCCACACCCAGTGACACTGTTTCTTCAACAAGGCCACACCTACTCCAACAAGAACATACCTCCTAATACTTCTCAGGTTGTATGCCACTATCTGATGACTTAGCATTCAAATAGATGAGCCCATGGGGGCCATCCTTATTCAAACCATCATATTCCACTTCCTAGACCCATGCAATTGCATTTAGTTCTTTTTTTTTTTTTAATTTTTTTTTTTTAATTTTTTTTTTTTTTGACAGGGTTTCTCTGTGTAGCCCTGGCTGTCCTGGCACTCACTCTGTAACCAGGCTGGCCTTGAACTCAGAAATCCGCCTGCCTCTGCCTCCCAAGTGCTGGGATTAAAGGCGTGCACCACCACTGCCCGGCTAGTTCAATTTTTAAAATCTCCACAGTTTATCACAGTCCCAACACTATTTAAAAGTTCAAAATTCAAAGTCTATTTGAGATTTAAGACATCTCTTAATTCTAACCCCCTGTGAAAATCAAAATTAAAAAATCAGATCATACTTCCGACATACAATGGCACAGAATACACATCGCCATTCCTAAAGAAAGGAAAGGGAGCATAGTGAGGAAACACTGGACCAAAACAAGACCTAAAACCAGCAGGGCAAAATCCAAATTCTACTTCTCTATGCCTGATGTCAAAGTGCTCTTCAGATCTTCAACTCTTTCCAGCTTTGTTGACTGCAACACAGTGTTCTCTTTTGGGCTGGTTTGACACCTCCTCTGTAGCTTTCTTTCACAGGTATCTATGACTCTGGCATCTCCAACATCTGAGGGGGCCTCCAATGAAATCCTGGCTTCACCTTCACAGCTTCACAAAATGACTTTTCTAAGCCTCCATGCAGGGACACCCCTGACACACAAGTGGCCTCAATGGCTTTCCTTAGCCACAGATGGAGATTTTATCTGTGACTCTGAAGCCAGAACCATGTGGCCAAAACTTCAAAGTTCTGCTGCTTGCTGAGAATAGAGCATGCCCTCCTCATTCAACTAGTTCCTCATTAGCTTTCTGTTGTAGATGGTTTCCCTGTCTTCCTAAACCTTTCTTTAATTCCTTTGCACAAGTTGGAAGCTTTGCTGGGTGGGCAGAGTCTTGCCCTGAGGTCACCACTTCCTTTATTCCATTTAGCAGTTTTTTAAAATTTATTTTTATTAGATATTTTATTTACATTCAGATGCCATCCCCTTTCCCCATTTCCCCTCCCTAGAACACCCCTATCCCATACCCCTTCTCCTTTTTGCTTTTATACAATTTTTTAAAATGTCAACCAAAGGCTTTATAAGTTTGGTAATGCTCAATATCAATCAGAAGTGTAACCTAATACCCAATCTATATATATCAACTATCTTTGACTGGTGGAGACATGTGAATATCCACCTCCATGTCTGGCCCCCCTCTCTCTTTCTCTCTCATCACCTAGCTCCTCCTCTCCTTCTCCTCCTCCTCTTCTTACTCCTCCTTTCTGTACTCCTCCCACCTTAGCTCCTCCTACATATCACCCTTCCTGTTAAAATAAAACTTTTCTCTCAAAATACAGTTAGAGCATAACTATACTAATTTATGTCAGTAAGATGCAAGATAGACCTAATACCCAGTCCATCATTTTGTTGACTAAACAGAACCTCTGTCATCTCTCCTAAATAAAAGACTTAGTTCTGAGCCTGGCTTTTTTTTTTTTTCTTCTTGGCTTTAGAATGAATGTCAGCTGAAAACCATCCTCTCAAATGTTTTCTCTCAAAGTAAATAGCAAGGATTGGCTATTTACTTAGTTTTCAACCCCATCAGAAATCCAGAATGACTGAGTTAACTGAGATTATGGGAAGCACAAAGCATAGCTTCTAAAACATAGCCAATTTATAGAGACCGCTGGACAGCTGGACAGTCCCTATACTACAGATGTTGGAGCATCTGATCTTCAGCCTTCTGGCCCAGGATCATCTGACAGACCTAGTAATGCAGAATTATTAAGGGCTGATAACTCTGTCTTGGCAGATATAATCAGTCGACTATTCTGCAAGTGTGTCCTTTTCTGGACAGTATTTTGTCTGTAGATGGAAAGAGGCAATTCTTGCCTAGTGGCTGTCTCACCACAATTGTAATAACTCCAAAGATGCTCAATTTCTTCTTATAATCCAAGACAGGAAGCTGTCAGGAGCAGACAGGTCTCTAATCAAAATGAACATTAATACAGAAATGTTTGTAATGTCAATTCTGTGGACTTCTGATGTTTTGAAAACCAACTATCCATGTAAGGCTATCTGGGCTGTTGTCTGTTAACTCCTCTCAGCTATTTCTAAAGAAAATATAGAAAACTCCCTAACAATAAACTCAAAGCCATGAATTTGCTATAGGCCCTTAACTCACAGTCTAACCATCTCAAATAAGTTTAAAAAGTTAAAGAAGGACTGGGTCTAAGCCTTGTATTTCTAAATGTGTTATACAGGCACAATGCCTATGATAGTAACAATATTCATCTCACTTTTATATTTATAAGAAGCTCGTACCAATAAAAACCTTAAATTTGAAATCAAAGTAAATTTTGTACCATTTAAGAAATTATAACTTCACCTTAATAACAATTATACATATTTCTACCAATAGGTTATGGCTATGCAATAAATCCTAGCTAATCCTCCCTGTTCCAACAAAACCACTACTTTTCCCTAGAAAGACAGCCCAATATTAACCACCTCAGTCCCCAAGCCCAGGGAATAGGGGCACCGACTCTTCATTAACTTCTTCAAGCTGATTATGGGTGTTGAGATATTAGAAGAGGGGTTGGGGGAAGAATAAATTGATAAGCCTCTGACACTGTGTCTTCACTGCATCCAGCTGGAATTCCAGGACATCAGAGGTTCGAGCAGGTGTGCTCAGCTTGCCCGATGAGTAGATACACCAAGGCTGTATATTCTGCAATATACAATTCACAAAACAAATTTTAGTATCAAGATAATTGTTTGTTTGAATTCTGGAATCTAGTCTTCTGGATGCCTACCTTTATCATGTCTAATCCATATAATTCTGGGCGTTTCTATGAGGGTGTGCTCCCACCATCCTCCCATTTTCGCCTCCCTGTTCTCAAATTCCTCAACACTAGGGAATCCAATCTTTCAGGCACCAAGGCCCTCCACTTCCACTGATGCCTAACCCCTTACCCCATCTTTCCACCTCCAATTACTATGAGGCTGTGCTCCCACCATCCTCTCATTCCCACCTCCCTGTTCTTGGAATTCCCCAAACACTAGGGAATCCAAACTTTAAGGTACCAAGGCTGTCCACTTCCAATGATGCCGGGCAAGGCCACACTCAACTACCTATACAGGTGGAGCCATGAGTCCCTCCTTTTGTGTTCTCGGGCTGGAGATTTTAGAATGGCTACTCCAGCTTGTTTCTTAGGACCATTTGCTTGAAAAATTGTTTTCCAGCCTTTTACTCTAAGGTAGAGTCTGTCTTTGAACTGAGGTGGGTTTCCTGTATGCAGTAAAATGCTGGGTCCCATTTATGTATCCAGTCCATTAGCCTATGTCTTTTAATTTGGGAATTGAGTCCATTGATGTTAAGAGATATCAAGGAACAGTGATTGTTGTCTCCTGCTGTTTTTGTTATTAGAGGTGAAGTTATCTTTGTGTGGCTATCTTCTTCTGGATTTGTTGGAAGAGGGTTACTTTCTTGCTCTTTCTAGGGTATAATTTCCTTCCTTGTATTGGAGCTTTCCTGCTATTATCCTCTGTAATGCTGGGTTTGTGGAAAGATATTGTGTAAATTTGATTTTGTCCTGGAATATCTTGGTTTCTCCATCTATGGTAATTGAGAGTTTTGCTGGGTATAGTAGCCTGGGCTGGCATTTGTGTTCTCTTAGGGTCTGTATGACATCTGTCCAGCATCTTCCAGCTTTTATAGTGTCTGGTGAGAAGTCTGGTGTAAGTCTGATAGGTCTGCCTTTATATGTTACTTGGCCTTTCTCCCTTACTGCATTTAATATTCTTTCTTTGTTTTGTGCACTTGGTGTTTTGATTATTATGTGACGGGAGGTATTTCTTTTCTGGTCTAGTCTATTTGGTGTTCTATAGGCTTCTTGTATGTTTATGGGCATCTCATTCTTTAGATTAGGGAAGTTTTCTTCTATAATTTTGTTGAAGATATTTATTGGCCCTTTAAGTTAGGAATCTTTACTCTCATCTATACCTATTATCCTTAGGTTTGGTCTTCTCATTGTGTCCTGGATTAGAGCGCCAGGGATCCCCGCTTCCTCTGGGTTCTTAGAGATTGGAGGCAGAGTTGTCACCCAAGATCTGCTCAGTGCTCTGGCCCAGACCGGAAGGAACCAGTGTTCCGGGCCAGGAGTGACTACCTAGGTCCTTGTGGGTCCCAGTTACCCCCTGTTTGTGGCGGGCCTTGCTGTCTGCTTACCTAAGATACTGCCCTAGTTAGAGCGCCTGGTATCCCAGCTTCCTCTGGGTTCTTGGAGACTGGGGGCAGAGCTGCCACCCAAGATCTGCTCAGTGCTCAAGCTCAGAAAGGATACTTGCCCAAGTTAGAGTACCTGGGATCCCTGCTTCCTCTGGGTTCTTGGAGATTGGGGGCAGAGCTGCCACCCAAAATCTGCTCAGTGCTCTGGCCCAGACGGGAAGGAACCCCAGGTTTTTCTTTAATGTTTCTATCTTTCGAGCACTGAACTTAGCCCAATTAAATTTCCTAGTGTCCCTTAAACTATTTATTTTGTATTTATCTTTGTCTACTTTGCTTGTTTTGATTTTAGATCTGCATAAGACTAGCCACAAGTAACACAGGACATAGTCAACACTAGGTTGTATTGAAATCTCCTCTGGCAATGCCATTAATCCAAAACTCTTCAATTGAGGCTCCGGCAGATTTTTTTTTTTTTTTTTTTTTTTTTTTTTTTTTTTTTTTTTGAGAAGGTAGAAAGTAGCCCCATTCTTTGCCAAATATCACAAGAACAGTTTGTAGGCCACTTAATAATTTCCTCCCCTACTGAACTCTCTTGAGCTTGGCCATCATAAGATGCATTGTTCTCAGCACCATTGCCTTCCATGCTCCTGATATGGCTCATTAAGATCACTTAAAAAAACGTTCAACTGCTTTCCTAATTCTGCATCCCAAAGTCTTCCACACTGAACAAATGGCACAGTCAGACTTGTCACATTAATACCCAATACTTGCTACCAACTTCTGTCTTGCTCAATTCTGTAACTGTTTTATTGCTTCGAAGAAACACCATGACCATGGCAACTCTTCCAAAATTAAACAACAACAAACCATTTAATTGGGGCTTGCTTACGGTTTCAGAGGTCTAGTCATCATCATCATGGCAAGGGGCATGGTAGCACAGAGTCAGACATGGCATTAGAGAAGGAGCTGAGAAGTCTACATCCAGATCTACAGGCAACAAGAAGAGAGAGATACTCTCTGACGTAGTGCTACTCCCTCATGACTAAGCATTCAAATATATGAGTTATGGGGGGCTATTCTTATTCAAGCAATCACATATAGACACACACACACACTAGCAGATGGGGGACTACAAAGAAGAAATCTTTACAAGAAAAAAAAATGGGCTGTCTTTATTTTTTTATTTTTTTGGTTTTTCGAGACAGGGTTTCTCTGTGTAGTCCTGGCTGTCCTGGAACTCACTTTGTAGACCAGGCTGGCCTCGAACTCAGAAATCCACCTGCCTCTGCCTCCCAAGTGCTGGGATTAAAGGCGTGCGCCACCACCGCCCGGCTGGGCTGTCTTTAAAATTACTCACTAGTACTCCATTCTCTGAACATTCTTCGTTTCTGTATTCATTGACCTGTTAGCCAACATTTCAGCTGCTTCAGCTTTCATCTTGAATAAGGCTCCCTGCTATAAGTTTGTGTCAAGTTTCTTGTGTGGACTTTTGCTTTTAGCTGAGTGATAGTCCATACCTAGGGGCACAGTGCCTGGGTCATAGGGCAAGACCATTGCAAGTGTTTTAAGAAACAGTCGTGAGTCTGCCTTATAAAATACCTGTGCTTTGCATTCTCACCAACAGTGAAGGGAGCTGCTGGTGCTCTGTCCTCAGCAGCCTCAGCACTGCCAGGTCATCTGAGATGTTAGCTCTGCGGCTCCATGACCTGCTCCTGCTTTAGTTTACAATGGCCTACACCATGGAGCATCTTCTTATGTGTTAATTAGCCCCCCATCTTCCATCTTCAAGGGAGTGTCTGCTCAGATCTTCACCACACTGTAAACTGCTCAGTTTTTAAAAGTTGCTTGCATATCAGGTATAAATACTATATTTATTCTATAAACACATATGTATAGACAGAAAGTATTTACCCCCAATCGCAATTCTGTTCCCATGGTTTCAGTCGTCAATGTGAACAGCAATCAGAAACCATTTGATGAGAAATAGCCCTAAATTTGGGGGCCAAGGATGACAGTGCGTGCCTATAATCTCAGTGCTTAAGAGGCAGAAGCAAGAGAATAAAGAGTTTAAGGTCGAGCTGGAGAGATGGCTCAGTGGTTAAGAGCACTGACTGCTTTTACAGAGGTCCTGAGTTCAATTAACAGCAAACTCATGGTATCTCACAGCCATCTGTATTGGGATCTAATGCACTCGTCTACTGTGTGTCTGAAGACAGCTACAGTGTACTCATATAAATAAAAATAAATAAATCTAGAGTTTAAGGTCATCTTTAGTTCTGTAGTGAGTTTGAGGCCAGCTTGTTCTACTTGAGGCACCTCTCTCAAAAAACTAACAAACAAAACAAAGGTTTTGGAGGCTCCCCACACCCCAGTGCCGGTGTATTGGGGTCACTTGAAGAGCTAGGGTTCTAGACCGGATGCAGAGGAGAAAGCAATTCGAACACCACAACCATCTCTCTCTGCTCCCTCAGTGATGACACAACATGTTTGACACTCTCCTTCCTCTCCATGATAGACAGTCCCTTCAAACTGTGAGTCAAGATAAGCCCTTTCTTCCTTAAGTTTCTCTTGGCAGGAAAATAACAGTATCTATGTCTTGGATGAACAAACAAACAAAAACAGCAACCTGACCCAGTCTCTTCTGTCTTGTCATTTCTCATGTGTGCTGATCACATGGTATCACGGCGCTGAGTTCAAGAGATCCCTGATTTGTCATTTTCCCCTTCTTTAAAGAACTTCTTTGACTACCCACCCCTCCCCCATGCTCTACTAGTAACAAACTTCTTCAGCTGTTTGGCTGGAAGATACCTTTGTCCCTTTCAGTTATGAGGGATTTTTGTTTTATACAGAAGTCTAATTCCGTGTTTCTGTCCTGCTTTTTCTTGCACCTTGTATTCCACTCTCTGCTTGCAACGCTGTCCTTTGTCCCTCATTGGAAAAGTGCTTTTGGTTGACATTACCTTCCTAGATTTTTATTTTATTTTGTTTTTAGTCCATTCTCCCTGTGCAGCATCAGCTGGCCTGCAGCTCATGCCCCTCCTGCCTCGGCCTCCTGAGTGCCCCACAGTGTGCCCCACAGGCTCACACCTGAGTGCTGAGGTAACAGGTGTGCCCCACAGGCTCACACCTGAGTGCTGAGGTAACAGGTGTGCCCCACAGGCTCACACCTGAGTGCTGAGGTCACAGGTGTGCCCCACAGGCTCACACCTGAGTGCTGAGGTCACAGGTGTGCCCCACAGGCTCACACCTGAGTGCTGAGGTCACAGGTGTGCCCCACAGGCTCACACCTGAGTGCTGAGGTCACAGGTGTGCCCCACAGGCTCACACCTGAGTGCTGAGGTCACAGGTGTGCCCCACAGGCTCACACCTGAGTGCTGAGGTCACAGGTGTGCCCCACAGGCTCACACCTGAGTGCTGAGGTCACAGGTGTGCCCCACAGGCTCGCAGCTCCTGTTTTATCTTTGATTTTCTGCTGTTTGAATGTGATGTGCCCATGTGTTTCAGTGTTTTGTTTCCTGGCAGCTAGCCCCTGAGATTCCTGGATCTGTAGTTTGGAGATTTTTGTTAACTTTGAAAAATTCTCAGCCATTACTACTTTTAGCATTCCTTCTATGCTCTGCCCAACGGTTACCTAGCAACAGCCAGGTAGGCCTGGCTTGCTATAAAAGGGACTATTTATCCTGCCTGCCTCTCTCTTCTCTTCTCTTCTCTTCTCTTCTCTTCTCTTCTCTTCTCTTCTCTTCTCTTCTCTTCTCTTCTCTTCTCCTCTCCTCTCCTCTCCTCTCCTCTCCTCTCCTCTCCTCTCCTCTCCTCTCCTCTCCTCTCCTCTCCTCTCCTCTCCTCTTCTCTCTCTCTCTCTCTCTCTCTCTCTCTCTCTCTCTCTCTCTCTCTCTCTGCCTCTCTGCCTCTCTGCCTCTTTTCTCTTCCTAACCCCTTTCTCCCCTCTCTCCCTTTACATATTCCTGGCTGGCCTCACCTCTCCTCTCCTCCTCCATTACACCCCCCACCCCCCAACCCTTTCTCTGTCTCCACTCCACTCCCTTCTCAACTCCCTTTCCCAAATAAACTCTATTCTATACTATACCCATTGTATAGCTGGTACCTCAGGGGGAAGGGATGCCTCAGCATGGGCCTGCAGAGGCACCTCTCCCACCTTACCATACCGTACTCTATAAAACATATCCTTGTCTTTTTATAAAACACAACAACTACTTAAGGTTTGGGGGATGTATTTGTTTACTTATTTTAACTATGTGTATGTGTATGTGTATGTGTATGTGTGCATGTGTCCCTGTGTGTCTGTGTGAACTGGGGTGCAGATGTCTGCAGAGGCCAAAGGAGGTTGTCAGATTCCCTGGAGCTGGAGTCATAGGCAGTTGTGTGTCACTGGATGAGGGTGCTGGGAACTGCACTTCAGTCCTCTATGAGAGCAGCAAGGGTCTCTGCAGCTTCTGTTACTATTTTAAACATTTCTTCAGCACTTATCTCTTTTTCTCCTTTAAAATCCCCATTACTCATTTATTACAGCTTGGGCAGCTGTTTCACTCGATGGATTCTGACGCTGCCCTGTCTCCTTCAGACTGTTTCTTTCTTGCCCTTTAGTATGCCTTGTGATTTTAATCAATCAATCAATCAACTGCTGAAAGTCAGTCACACGTGTGAGGTGAGGGGAAGGGAGGTGATTAGGCCTTTTAGGTGTGTTTAGTGTGGTCCCGACCCGGTTTCCTTATGTCCCTGTTTTGTTTTCTCCCGCTGGAGGTCTGGCACCCCCAGGAAGTCCTTCTGAGGTCTTGCAGCTTTCTTGTGTAATCCACCGCTACTTTCCTAGCGCCTTTGATGTGGTGGAAAGCTTCCTGTGTTTTACTGCAAGAGTTCGGATGTCAGCAGCCCACATCCCTGCACTGTGAATTCCACAAGTACTTCTGAGATTTTAGGAACGGCTTTGCGTGAGACCAGGCATGGCAGATGTGGGATGCTTGTACTTCTTCCTTTGGTAAGGTAAGGTACCACACAACATCTTCGGAAGGCAGGGGGTGTGATGGAGATTATCTGTCCATAAATTCGAATATTTGCTGGCCCCTCTCTCTCTGCCCCGAATGCAAAAGGTTTCCCCCTTGTCTCTGTGAGAACCTTGTGGGTGTTTCTGAGGGTGAAATTCATGGATGTGATGCTCCCGATGAGGGTGATCCTCCTGGGGGTCTTTAACACACAGGAGTCTATACACAGGCTCTGGAAAACCACCCAAGCCATCAACTAGGCGTTCCTCAGATTTCCCGGCTCTGGTGACATCTGTCTCTGTTAAGCAGATGTGGCAAGGCTGTATTTGCATATATTACCAGACTGGGGAAACAGGTTTGCTCTGTGAACTCAGAACTTGGCCACTGGTGGATCTAGAAAAGTCACCGCTTTCAGCTTTTTGTTTGTGTTTTGTTGATAGAAGGATGCATTCGGAGGGATTCACGCAGGGCTGTGGGAACTAGAAGTCCTTTGAACACCACAGGGCTTCCGAAATCATCATCATTACCCAGATAAGACGTCTCATTTTGATAGGTGTTTCATGTGTCATTTTATCTTTCCCTAGCTATCAACACTCACTTTAATTCTGTTTGTACAAACACTGTGTGAGTAGATACTGGGACTTATGTTCTTTCAAGTTTTGATTTAATAACATATCATTATGGGCTGAGGAGGAGGCTCAGTGTTTGCTATGTGAATATGAGGATAGGAGTTCAGAACTGGCCTAAGTGGATTAGAAGGTGGAGGTGGGGGAATCTCAGCAGCAAGCTGGTTTGCCCATCTAAGCTGTAAGGGTGAGCTTTAGCTGTAATTGGTTATTCCAATTGGACAAAACAACAAAAAGATGAAGCCTATGTTCTGTCACTATGATACAATAAGTAGGTCGCAGGACTGAATGAAGAACAGAATTGAATTCGGCTCAGAGTTATATTTAAAAGCACTGCCTCTGCCCAGCACTCACAAGGGCTTTGTGGCAGATGATGTCATAATTACAGAGGAGGTCACAGGCAAAACAGGGAACCCAAGGATTTAGGGGCTAAGCACGTACTGTTACAACTCATTCTTGTAGAAAATAATGAGTCTCCTTGAGAACTACATGAACCTTTTCTGAGGGCAGTGTTCCCAATGATGTCTTAAAGACTCTGCCATTTGTTAACATCACCACCCTGGGTGGCAATGTATGTTGGAAGAACCTCAGAAACAAGCAAGTGATGGGGCTGGGTACCAATAGCTTGTTCCAGGGCATGACCCCAATGGCCTAACTTCCTCCCAATAGATCCTACTTCTTAAGGGTGATACCACTTCTCAAGGACAGCATGCTGGGGATCCAGCATTTAACTCATGGGCCTTTAGGGGATAGGTAAAATGCGAACCATGGCAGGGTACTTAGACCACAGGGTTCTTATATACTGTAGATCAGAACCATGATGACATCAGGCAGTAACCTAATCAGCTGTTGAAAGGATCAGTAATGTGCTAGGATGCAGTAGCTCAGTGAGTGTGAACCCAGCATGTATGAGGCTCTGGGTTTGAGTGCCACATTGCACACCTAAAAAATACTAGTTTTTTTTTTTTTTTAATTTATTTATTTATCTCTAATTCTTAGCAGGTGAGAAAAACTTTGTTTCCCTTCGGAAATACAAAACCACCCAGGCTGATCCTGAACTTTGGATACCCTTGCCTCAGCCTCTCACATCCTGGGATTGTAGGTCTGTCACCACGCAGGCCTCTACTCTGCATTTGAAGAGTGTTGCATGCATAAGGACACGGGTGCTTGGCACTCTTGATGGTAGGCTCATAAAAGTGTTCAGAATAGCAAGGCTGTACTTACCCACTCTGATTCTGGGGCTGCTGTGTGTGAAGGCTGAGAAGGTGTCCATTCTGTCATAACTTGTTTGGCAGAGGAAACAACAACTTTGTCTCTGCTTTTGGTCAGAGAATACTAGAAGTCACCCTGGTGCCTCACACAGAGGCGTTCTCTGCCATTGAGATTTTTGTCATAGAAATCAGTCTGAGAGATGATTGCACCTTTGACACAGCTCAGGCAAGTTCGTCATTTTGTAAGGAACGGGATCTGAGTCCAAATGGGAGGGGACATTAGCTTGATCACAGGTTCCCTGTGCAGCTGCAGATTAGTGGTAAACTGTGTTTTCTCAAGTGCTGGAGGAGATTAGCCAGGCTCAGATTTCTGGTGGAGAGGCACAGACACATGCCTGTTCCTGTCCACCCTCCTTCCAGCATCATGACCCACCTTCTAGAATATACCACAGAGAAAGGCAGCTACTCGAAACTCAGGGGTATGCCCTCCAGAATGGAGCCTGCTCACTCAAGATGGGGTACAGACAGGAGACTGGCTGTCTCAGCCAGATCAGCAGAGGCTTGGGGAATCGTGGTGCCTCATGAGTGGCTTCTGGAGGTCAGAGAATGGACAACCCATGACCGTGGCTCTTCTAGCTCCCCCACAACTGGAAGATACTCCAGGACATTGCATCATCATTTCAGGAAGTATTACTCCTGCATCCATGGAGGGGGCTGTCTCTTTGATAAAAAAAGAAAGAATTGGGAATCATGTTTCTTTTTCCTTTTGAAAGAGCGTGTCTCCTCATCACGGTCTTCTGAAGAGCATTAGCCAACCTGCTGTGGACGGACAGGTAAACAGGGAGCCAGGAAAATGAAGTCCCAGTGCCAGTGGCTTCAGGAGCCATCTCAATGATCCATCTTTCCTCTCTTCCAGGAGGGAGATACTTCTGGACTTAGCCTGCTTTCTGTTGCTTTGACAAAATAGCTGGGTCTGAGCTGTTTATTAAGAAGTTTATTTGGAGGCGGTGGTGGCGCACGCCTTTAATCCCAGCACTTGGGAGGCAGAAGCAGGCGGATTTCTGAGGTCGAGGCCAGCCTGGTCTACAGAGTGAGTTCCAGGACAGCCAGGGCTACACAGAGAAACCCTGTCTCAAAAAACAAAAAACAAACAAACAAACAAACAAACAAAAAAAACAAACAAACAAAAAAAAAAAAAAAAGAAGAAGAAGAAGAAGAAGAAGAAGTTTATTTGGCTCCTCTCTCTGTAGGCTAGAAAACCAGAGAGCGCAAAAGCAGTGTCTGCATAGCATCGCGTTGTATCACTCTATGGTAGAGGCACATGGCAAGGCAGAGCCATCTGCTAGCCCAGCTCTCTTCCTTCTTCCAGGGGCAGTCCATCCTTATGACAGTGTCTGCTCCTAACTACCTCTCAAAGGCTTGACTTTTAAATAGTCATCAGCATACAAATATAAGGTTTAAGTTTCTTTCTTCCTTCCTTTCTTTTTTTTTTTTTTTAATTTATTTTATGTGAGTACACTGTAGCTGTCTTCAGACACACCAGAAGAGGGCATCGGATCCCATTACAGATGACTGTGAGCCACCATGTGGTTGCTGGGACTTGCACTCAGGACCTCTAGAAGAGCAGTCAGTGCTCTTAACCTCTGAGCCATCTCTCCAGCCCGGGGATTAAGTTTCTAAGGTGTGAACTTTTGGGGACATACTCAACTAATGGCGCCTTTTGTGGAAATTAAAATGAGAGAGAGAGACTATCTTCCAGACTATGTTAGCAATGAAAATGGGAAATGTACACCTTATACCTGTCAGATAAAATGAGATTGATATGTACAGGAAGGTGTGTGTGTGTGTGTGTGTGTGTGTGTGTGTGTTGTTTTTGTGTCTTAAAAGAAAAAACAAGTTATATGATGTATTAGTTACTTGATAAGATACCCTGATAAAAGCAGTTTAAGGAAGAAAGGGTTTATTTGGTCACAGATTGATAGTGCAGTCCTTCACGGTGGGGAAGTTGTTAATGGCAGGATCTTTCTGCAGCTGCTCACATGGTATCCACAGTCAGGAAGCAATGAATGCTGTTCAGCTAGCTTTCCCTCTGTTATGTGGTCCAGGACTCAAGCCCATGGAATGTTGTAACCCCCACCCCACCTCCTTAGGGTGTGTCTTCCCACTTCAATTAACCTAATCAAGATAACCCCTCACTGGCATGCACAGAGGCTAACCTACTCTAGATAATTCTTCACAAGTGTGCCAGGAGGCTTGTCTCCTATGTTATTCTAGAGCCTGTCAAAATGACAGTTGACACCAACCACCACACAGAACAACGTGTGTGCTATAAACGTATAAAAAGTCTCTATAGAGACAGTCACACACGAAGAGACAGGGAGATGAGCACTTTTTAGAAAGTATTTCCTCTTTTTGGAGGCTTTCTTAAACAACTGCCTTTCCTCTTCGCAGCACTGAACTTGCTCTCCAATCACAAAACAACTCCATCTATAAATTGGCTTCCATTTCCACTGTGCTTTCTGAAGGGAAAACTATGGTATAGCCTCTCCACTGTCCCCAGAGAGCTCAGCATGGAGGACCGCATAGCTATCCGATGAGGTAGGAGTTACTGCTGTCATCTTCTGATTGGACGCACTTAGATCAGAAGAAATCATGATCCTAACTTTCTAGCATGCTTCATTTGGGAAGGATGTCCCCAAAAGCTTGGTAGAATGTCCTCTGACCCGGTCACTCTTCAATGACAGGTTCCTGAGACAGAGGACTAGGAGATAAGAAAGTAAATAAGCCAAGAGAGTTGGGATCAGGTGGTGTCTTAGAGTTTTACTGCTGTGAAGAGACACTGTGACCAAGGCAACTTTTATAAAAAACAACATTTAATTGGGGCTGGCTTACAGGTTCAGAGGTTCAGTCCATTATCATCATCAAAGCAGGAACATGACAACATCCAGGCAGGCATGGTGCAGGAGGAGCTGAGAGTTCTACATCTTCATCTGAAGGTTGCTAGCAGAAGACTGGCTTCCAGGCAGCTAGAATGAGAAGAGTCTTAAAACCCATGTCCACAGTGACACACCTACTCCAACAGGGACACACCTTGTAATAGTGCCACTCCCTGGGCAAAGCATACATAAACCATCGCAGGTGGTCTTTCACAAGCTCACACTAGCCAGCAAATTTATTACGAAGCACAGCATCTTATCTACATTTTGAAAGTAGGGAAAGGGGGCAGAGTCGGCAGAAAACCATCATACAATGTGATGGAGTCAGCAGGAAGCTGATCAAGCAATGTTGCATGAAGGGAACACAGGGTATCTCAAGTGTGTCACAGAGCAGCACACACAGCCTTGGACAGGTAACCCCAGCTCTTTGTGAGAAGAGTTGGGTTCTCAAGATCCACAGTCACAACTCCCTCGAGGCCCTAACCCCAGGCCATTACGGGTCTTGCCAAGCATGTTTCTG
This sequence comes from Arvicanthis niloticus, assembly GCF_011762505.2. Classification (NCBI taxonomy): domain Eukaryota; kingdom Metazoa; phylum Chordata; class Mammalia; order Rodentia; family Muridae; genus Arvicanthis; species Arvicanthis niloticus. Next base: position 58,262,543 of record NC_047660.1, on the reverse strand, counting down.
GTTTTAGACAAGAAACTACATTCATTCTCTAGAGCCTTGGGTGGACCTGGCCCCCAACAGCCACCAAGGTTCTTGCTTATTCAAGGTGTGCCCCATGTAGGAGTGAAGTGAGTGGGGAGATTGGACAGAGATGTTGTTCCGCAGTTAGAGTGAGTCTTTTCTCTACCCGAATATCTCACTGGGTTCAAAACCAAGGTTGGGATGACTTCCGCTTAGATGCTGATCCAACGTCGTGTTCCATTAAGATAGTGTGACACCATCACAGACCTGGCTTTCATTTTAAGACTGCCCTATCAGTGGTGAAAGTATGGAAATTCGAGAATCTGACAAAAAGGAAAAAAAAAAAAAAAGCCCAAGATTTGTTCATAAAAACTACTGCGATGCATTTCCTTCATCTTTAATTAGCTCCTTGAGAATTGGACCCACCATCCAATTCTTTTTCCTCGTAAAAAAAACTTTTTAAAACCCATCTAAGTCAGTTTTGGAAAGGAAGAAAGAAAAGAAAAGAAAAGAAAGAAAGAAAGAAAGAAAGAAAGAAAGAAAGAAAGAAAGAAAAAGAGAAAAAATAAGAAGCACTGTCCACCCTTTACCTAAGGAGTTCCTGGCAGTTGATAGCTTCAGGGAGAGAGAGACTTTTTGTGAACTTATATAGGCAGCTGCATCAGAGGCAATTCCACTCCAGCCTGGGGGCAGCTCCACCCATCTCTCTCCCAGCAGCTGCTTTCTGCTTTGAAACCATGGGAACCTGTGAAGCCTGTCTTGTGTTCATTTCCTAAGACTTTCTACATTTCTCTTTCCTTTAAGGGGAAGGTTTCCGGTGAGAGTAATCAGCTCTGCAACACTCCCTGTTAGCAGCAGACCGCCCCCCCCCCACTCCAGTGAGCAATGGGTTCACGCTCTACTCTGATGCTGCATCTTGCATGTGCATTTGGAGACTTTACCGAAGGCTCTTTGATGAGGTGTGGTCCCCTTGAACTTGCTTCTGCTCCTTACAACTCTGTGATCCTCAAGAACACGTACATAATACCCATGAACTCTGCACAAATGATGGCAACTCTTCAAATGCTGTCCTATTTAAGTAGGTCTAGGTAGCATTGTCACATGACTCATTCTACCAGAGAGTAGTAGTCAGCCTTGTGTTACTGCAACAAAATATCAGAGACGGCCAACTTATGGGAAAAAAAAACAACCCACAAGTTTATTTAGTTCACATTTGTGGAGGTTCATAGTTCAAGCTCAGGTAGCCCCGTGGGCATCAGAAGGTGTTGAAACATCAGAGGGCAGAGACCCATCTATCTCCCAACCTGTTGTCCACTTTCCCTCTACGAATGGAATGTGTAGATAGCAGAGTACCAAAGATGCTAAGTTACCTATAATGACCTAGAATCAAACCTGGGGCCAGATGGTAGTGGTGCACACCTTTAATCCCAGCACTGGGGAGGCAGAGGCAGGTGGATCTCTGTGAGTTCAAAGCCTTCTAGTCTACAGAATGAATTCCAGGACAGTCAGGGCTACATATTGAAACCCTGTCTCAAAAAGGAAAAAACAAAAACAAACAAAAAACCCCCCAAAACCAAAAATGGATTGTCAAGAAGAATGTAAACAAGTTTGAACTCTTGGTAGTGGGATGAGGAGAGCCAGTGAAACTCTAAAAAGTGTACCAGCCCAAAGCTCAAGAGTCCCACGCACTAGCTGAGAAGAGTCCCTTGCGGAGCAAGTCTGTAGGTCACTCACAAAAAGTAGTGGGAACAGACCTCCTTTCTCTGCCAGGTTTTGAGTGTTAGAGTCTCAGGTTTCTGGTGTTAGGGAATGAGTCCCTCTACCTGCGCTGTTGGTGGGGTCCTGGATCATGTGATCTCTCTGCCTGAACAGAACTTGCAGACATGGCTTGGGGAACCAGCCAGATCATAGACGGATGGCCTAAGGAGTCAGCTCTGAAATCTTCCTGCTTCCCTCCTCTGCCAAGCCCCTGAAGGGAAAGTGTGTGCCCAAGGATCAGGTCTGGTCACTGCTCTGCTCCAGTGCTCTCTCTGACTCTATCAAATGTTGTAGGATTTCTTTTCTTTCTTCCATGGCTCCCTTTTCCTTTGGGCTAAAGTTTCCCACTTGGCAGAGAGCATCATCCCACCCCCAATCCCCAGTTGGGCAGGAAGCTCTACACTACACTAGGGACTCAGTAACCTCTGAAACGGTGGGAGCACCTGCAGGAGCAAGTGGCCAAATTTCATCCTGCACTGCAGAGAGAGCTTGGTGGGCATGGGCTTGACTTTTATAAGAGCTGTAGCAGGAGAATTAGCTCAAGAACCTCAAGAGAAAGAGCTCAATGGGCTCCAACCCTTAATGGGTTCTTCTTCAAGGTCTACAGCACATCCCACCACCACCACGGGGATTAAACCTCCAACTGAGAGCTCCATGGAGAGACTCAGAAAACACCCTCAGTGTCACTGATAGTACACAAAGGTGAGAAAGAGTTTGGTCAGGTAGAATGTTAAGTAATGTGCTAACAGGCACAAAGAAGACAGTCTCGAATACAGTGCTTTAGTTTCAAAACCATCCATTTTCTCTGTTATGAATCTTCTGGTCTCCAGGACACAGTTCTCTGTCGTGAGGCTTTGCTTTTGCCATTGCAGATTCTATCACCCCCCCAGGCAGGCAAAAGGACTTGGTTTCCTCCATGTTAACACTTTTAAATATTTGTGGACTCTTATCAAGTCCTGGCTATCTCCCTTCCACCGTTACCTGGCCTGTACTACCAGGGCTTTTGATCTTAATGCGCTAGTCACCCCTTTGATCATCATGGTACCGTGCTCTCTCAGGACCCCCTCAGCGATATCAGCTTCTCTTAACTCTGCCACTTGCAGCATTCCAGCTGGGGGTTGAAGAAGCAGATCACAGAGAGAACATTCCTGGTGCCTTTTTTTTTTTTTTTTATTTCCATGATGTAAACCCTTGCAATATTGGACTCAGCTCAAGATTTTCTTTTTAATTTTAACTAAAGTTCCCTGAAGGTTACAGCTAAGAGATGGGTTACAATGGAGCATGCTGTGGTCCCAACCTTTTGGGAGGGCTGAGACAAGAGGATTGCTTGAGTTCAGTTCTGGTCCAATCTGGGTAATCTAGTGAGATCCTGTGTGTGTGTGTGTGTGTGTGTGTGTGTGTGTGTGTGTGTGTGTGTGTGAGAGAGAGAGAGAGAGAGAGAGAGAGAGAGAGAGAGAGAGAGATTAGTGATGTAGCCACCCGTAAGTTGCTCATGTTCTCATAAATTCCCCTCACCCATGTTTGTATAAGTAGTCCTATTTTAAACTCATTGAGTAACCCGGCCAATAAGACATGAAATTTAAAGAGGATTGGAAAGAAGAGAAGGCTCATCAGGAGTGGAAGGCGGACAAGAGAGGACGAGAGGGGGTGAATAGGACGAAATTACATTATGAAAACATACGACAGTGTCATAGTGAAACTCATTACTACATATAATTAAATGTATTAATGAAACCAAAATAAAATTAAGTTGCCAAAAAGTAAAGGAGGAGTTAAGGGAGGGAGGGAGGGGGAAGGGGGGAGGAGGAGTAGATGCATGAGTGTCTTACATAAGTGTCAGTAGCATCAACATACCTGTCAGAAGCAACCCCAGAGAGGAAAACTTTCTTTGGGCTCACAGCTCCACCAGGTCTAGTCTGCCATGCTGGGGAAGCAGAGATAACGAAGCAGCCAGGGATACTATGTCCTCTGATGACTTGCCCCAGGAACCTGTTTCTTCCAGCCTTGCCCTCCCTCCTATGTTTCTAGCGCTTCCAAGTACAAAACCACAGACAGACACCAGACATTCAAATCATGAACCTGTGAGGGATACCAACCCATAATCAACTTTAAAAAAAATGATTTCTGTTAAAACAAAAATTCCTAATCATGATAAAATACAGGTAGCTTGACTCACGGGGTAACACGGAGGCCCCTTAAGCAGCACATTCTACAGATGAGTTTCTGTCTATCTCCTGATTGGCCAGCCAAGTATTTCAGTTGGAATGAATAGGCTTTAAGATAAAAAGACTTCCGGGATACTGTTATGGACTGAAACTCACATTTTTCCATTCCATATATTGAAGCCTTAACTGTGAACTTGTTACTATTTGGAGGGAGGCATTAGGAAGTAATTAGGTTCACATGAGGACATGGAGGTGGGGCCCCCATGAGGCAATCAGTGCCAGTATGAGAGACACTGGGGAGCTTGCTTCTCTTTCCCTGGGAGACTGCAGCACTCACGTGAGCTCAGCTGCCTGCCCTGCAGGAAAGACCGTCCCACACCATCCCATCTCCAGGACACTGAGAAGTGACTTTCTGATGTTCAAGTGACATGGCTTCAACTTCTCCTCCTATGACCCCTTTTCGTTTCGATTCATTCAAAATATTTAGACAACTCCAGGCATATGGGTGTTGGTATCAGGCTCCAACCCCAGTGACATCACATCTAGGCAACTCCCACATTGTTGCCAAAGCAACCACCATACATTCCCAGAATTCACTTGGCTCACCTCCTCTCTTTATCTGCAATAGGCTACGTTAATATCCATATAAATATAGGCAGAGCCCCTTGACCTCTCTCTCTTCCCCCTCTTCTTGCCCTCACCTTTCCCCTATCTCCTGAATAAACCTCACATGGAACTGTTTGGCCTGGTGTGGTCTGTCATGGACTGCATGTCGAACAACAATGAGTATATATGGTAGCTATTCAGATCAACCATTTATTAATAGTAAATAATAAGTTAGTTTAAAACAAGTCTTTGGTATGGGTACATGTTTATCATGAGTTCGACAGAAGTGGGTTTGCATTCTAATGAGATGGATGTTGTGCTTGTTGGCTTTTAGATAGATAATTAAGTCTTGGCAGAGTATTTGATGCTTCAGGACATCACAGAGCCTTGAAGAATGCTTTTCAGAGTTGATCAATATTTTGATTTGATAATAGTTAATGTTGGAGATGTCATTTCACATTAATGTGTAGTGTAAAATAGCAGAGGTATGCTGAAGGCCATTTCAAAAAATAGAATGTCTACTTAAACTCAAGCCAAAACCATTAAAAAAATTTTAAAAGAAAACCTAACTCAGCAACTCAGACATAAATTTTCAAAATTCTACTTCCATCCAACCTAAAGATATACTAGCTTGACTACACAGACGGTATAGCAATGATGCTGGGAAAGGTTGAGCGTCTTTGTCCTTCGTAAACCAATATAATTCTCTGAGAACAGAAAACTGTATGGACAGTAAAAACACCTCAGTTCCTAACAAAATTATCATGAAGGACATGGTCCTGCGTGTGAAGTCAGGTGTCTCAGACAACCTTGCTCAGCATGGCAGTGTGACCACAAGCACTCACAGAGCACACATGCTGCACGTTCAGAACAAGGCTGCATTGAGTACCCATGATGTAACTCAGGCAAGGGCTGGCAGGAACACCTCAGAGTCCTCACACAGACATTTGAATTAATTCTTGGTAACTGTTTAGTTATAAACTCTTTACTGTTGTTAAAATGTTTGCAACCTCCCGAATCCAGTCACATGACCTCCTGTGAGTTCAAGACCCAGAGGTTAAAGAGCTGGGGTTTAAGAGACCTAGTCTACGAGTTTCTTGGTACCACAAGCTAACCAACATAGAGAGGATATATAGACCTAAATTCTCCTTAAGATGTTGTCACTGAGCTGGGTGTGGTGGCCCATGCCCTTGACCCTTGTACTCAGGAGGCAGAGACGGGTGGATCTCTGTGAGTTCGAGGTCAGACTGATCTACAAATCGAGTTCCAGGACATTAAGGGTTGTTACACAGAGAAACCCTGTCTTGAAAAAACAAACAACAAAGATATTGCCACTCTTGAATTGCACCATAAAATCTCAACAATAAGGTTGGCCAAACAAGACCCGCACTGTGACTCCATCAGTCAACAGGCCAACGTGGATGGGGAAATCTACAAGGCCCACTCCTAAATGAAGAGCTCTAGTCAATTAGTGACTGCAGAGAGAGGATTAGTTTTCTTCACAGATGAGTCCCCTTTTACCGTAGGGATGAGGTTATTCATGATCAACTGGTCAGCCCTAAATGCATGTACATATGAGCAACAGAAGATGAAATCAATATACCTTATATATCATATACCTTATATATCAGCAATATACCTTATATATCATATACCTTATATATCACCAATATACCTTATATATCATATACCTTATATATCACCAATATACCTTATATATCATATACCTTATATATCACCAATATACCTTATATATCAATATATCAGTATTACATATGTATATATAGTACATGGTATATGATATATAACAACAATAAAAAAGAAAAGGTCTTGAATTCGAGAGGGAGCTGGGGTAGGAGAGGAGTTGGAGAGGTAAGGGGAGAGGTAGGGATGACATAAATAAAGTTCTCATGTATGAAATTCTCAGAAGAATTATAATCACTATAGCTGGACACACTAATTACTAATGCGTTTGCTTTAATTCTGGTACCTAGAATTAGACATTGAACTATGGAGAGAAAAGGGGCTAGAAGAAGTTTGCAAAACCAGGAGTAGGAAAGCTGAAGGCAAATGTATCTCAGTTTGGATCCGAACAAGCCCTGCTCCCTGCTCTTTGGGACCTTTAAGGACCTGACCAATACCTTATATAAGTAAATAACCATTCTTGACACCTCCTGTGGCATGTGTCATAGCATGGGGCCAAAAAAAGAGTATTTGGAAAAAAAATAAAAGTACATGATTAATTTTTGTTTGGGTTAGTTTTTTCATGGGTTGACCCATTCCATTTTGTTAGAGTAATACTCATTTTGTCCAGGGTGTGCTTTCTTTTCTAACACAGTACCTTTGCCTTTCTGCTCTATAAATCACTTTGCATGATTCCTGAATATTTATTTCTAGTGATGATTCTCAGTTTCATGTGAAAGACTGTTAAGCCTGTACAGTCATGGACTGCAAACTTTGGGAAAAACCAGCTAGTATGTTAGTCAGCATTATGCTTACTGAACTCAATGTGAGTTCACATGTAGGACATTGTTAATGCTCAGGGCATTATGTTCTTCAAATTTCATATCCCCTGGAGGTCAGGTGTTCCCTCCAGAAGCAGTGGGAGCCCAGCATCTACTTGCTGGGGACAGTATAAAGGGAGCTGAGATGTCTAAGGAATTTCAGATTGTGGACAAAAGAGCTTTGTAGATTAAATCGAGGCTTTTGAGTCACCCTCAGAAGGGAAATTGAAAGCTTCTGTTAGAACCCAGGGAATCCAAATTCTGCATATCTAGCTTTGTGAGTCAGACATTGCTACTTAAAGCCACTGTTGAAATCTGTCTGAGATGTAGAGAAATCCCCCAAGGAATTCTACTACTGGAAATGGCAAGGGGACAAATCTCTGTCCTGGCATCTTTCCCATGAGTTCTAAAAGGCTTGCTTTGTTGAAAAAAAAAAAAAAATTAAAGTTAGCGATCTCTGTTTTTCCCTGCACATATTCCTTCTACAATGTCATACCTTATACTTAAAAGGGGACATTTTCCAGCAGGCACTTGTCTTTGTTCTTAAAGTCCTAAGAACCACTGTGCACAAATACGGTGTTTAAAAAAGACTCTGGTCTTGTTCTAGGTGGACAAAAGTTTAGTCAATTAAATATTTATTAAAAGGCCTTCTTAGCAAAATAGCTAACCAGTGTGAATGGCGCTCACATTCATCCTCAGACGAGCCGGTGCACAAAGCATGCCTACTAAACACCCAGGAACAGATCAGGCTTCAGACTCCAAACTGAAGGCACACTGAATGACTCCTGAGTGGTGGCCCTTCACTATGTCTATCTTAGAAGAAATTGTCACAGTGCTCAGACACCTGGATCTCCTTTCTGTAGTCAGGCAATGCTCTGGACTGTAACTGTGGTAGGATACCTAACCATTACATTCACAAAGCAGGACACTCACATCTTTCTCAGCAGACTGAGGAAGGCAGGTTCCGCCTGAAGCTGGAGATAAAGAATGGGGCCCACTGCATGAGCCCAAACAGAACCTACGGTAGTTATTTTAAAGTGTGGGTGTCCTGAGTGCCCAGCAGGCCACTTGAATCACCTCCAGGAAGGAAATAGCTTCTGTTGGACCTCAGAGAATCCAGAAATCTGGATTTCTAGCTTTCTGAATCTGACACTGCAACTCAAAGCTGTTATTGAAATCTCTTTTACCTGCATGGTTGAAGTGGACTCTGGAAGCTGACAGAAAAGGAGCCTCAGACACAGGTGCTGAAGCTTCAGCCCTCAGGTGTGGGCTGGTGACTCCTGAGGCCCCTCTCCTCATCCAGGACACACAGCCACAAGCATCCAAGTCCTTCATCATGGTGGCCCAGTTGTGTGGAATAAGGGTATACATGTATGCAACCAAGGGCTTACTAATAATTTCTGATCGTTCCTCTGTGAGCCGCCTGGTCCTCACGTCTTACCACCTTCCTTGTAGGTTTGCTTTTTGTTTCTCAGTTTGAGGAATGTTATATGCAAATTTCAAATAGGAATTTGTGGCTGGTTATATTTGTAGCAATTATCTTCTATCTTTGCCTAAGATATTTTGTGTGTTGCTTAGAACTTGGAGGAAGAGGAGGAGGAAGAGGGAAGGGAGGAGGAGAAGGAAGAGGAAGAGGAAGAGGAAGAGGAAGAGGAAGAGGAAGGCAGTGATAGACAGTTTTGACCCCTCTGTGCTTTCTTACCAATTTGTCCTGTTGCTTCTATAGGACTGATTGTGTATCACATGTAAGACATACCCTACCATGGCTTTCAATTTGTATCATAGATTTATTCAATGTTAGAATTAGATACAATGCTTTTCAAATTAAGAAAAAATGTCTAGGCTAGTGAGATGGTTCAGGGTGCAAAAGAGCTTGCTGAGCAAGCCTGGTGATCTTGCTTTAATCTTCACAGCTCACTGGAAGGACAGAACCACTTCTCCAAGGCTGTCCTCTGATCTCCACCTGGAAGCTGCGGCATGCTCATGCCCCACCCCCATAATAAGTTAAAAGAAAAGAAAAAGTATCTAAACACGTCATCTTGTTACAAAGCATGTGATACAATACAATGATGAATCTTTTAAGATCAATGGGTATAACATTTTCCTCAAGTTGTCTTTTATTGAAGTACATTACACCACTGTGTTTCCTCAGGGTAACTTTGTTAGAGTAAACCCCAACTTGGTCAATTACAAACTGGCTGAGGTGAATTTGACCCTTCTGTACTCCCAGCTCCTTTTTGGCAGAGAGCAGGAAGCAGGAGGTTAGCCATTCCCCAAGATTCCTTACGAGGAATAAATACATAAGAAGACAAGTTTTAACCCAAATCTGTTACATATCACAAGGCTTACTAAACATACATTGACTTAGAAGTGTAACCCTTCTTTTCTCTCTCTAGACAGCTTTCTACCTCTGTTCATTTGAGGGCTCTGACCTGCACGCTGCATGAAGAAGTCCTGTCAACATTGCACAGGTGGTAAGAGGCAACCATAATTTTGCCTAGACCAATGGCTGGAGTCGACATTGTTTAAAGACTAGCTCTCAAAGCATCATGTAGAGTTCAGGGTAAGCATTCATTGAAGTTTTCTGCCCCATGCACTGCAAGGATTATGATTATGTATTTTAGCCAGTCTCTATAGCCTGACAGTTTCAAATAACACCCAGTTTCCTATGTGACTGTGTTCACATGTAGCCTGCTAATTAGTAAGTCCTAAAATGTCCATTGTTGCATTAGACAGTGCAGGTTCATGACTAAGGAAACTGACCATACAGATTAAACATTGAATTGAGTGGTGTAAATATTCTATTTGTTCTTGACTAAATTAGTCTTGAGTGAATTATGGACAGTTCACTCATTCACTCGCATACACTGAGAGTGCCTGGTGTGACTAACTCTGAAGACTAGGAATAAGAGATAATATTGTCATCGCTACCTGATATACAAGGGAACCAAGTAGCAGGAAGGATGAAGGGATGTGGTGACATTTTCATTCCCCAAACACGCCCCTAAAGGAATGACTGAGGCTGGGCAGGTAAAGGCACCTACAGCCAAACCCAATGACCTGAGTTCAATCCCTGGAACCTACATGGTGGTGGGAGGGAACCACTAAAAATTGTCTCCTGACCTTCACATATGCATACACACTCACATGCAGATCACACATATAAACATACACATACATGAATGTATACACACACAAACATACACACACACATACATGCATGTATACACACACACAAACATACACATACATACTAGATAAAGAAATGAAAGTCCAATAATTATGACAAGTGCCTTTCAATGCAGTCAACCTATATACTACGAGGAAAGGTAACGTAATGAGTAGATAAACCTTCTCACTCCTCACATTTTCTTGGAATTTCAAAATAATGCCTTCAATGTAGGTTACTGTTTGCACTGAATTTAAACTCTTTTAAAGGTCTATTTAGTTTTTTTTTCTTGATTGCTGCAGGACTGAGCAGGTCAAAGCATGTTTAACAACCTAACAGAGAACGTTCTCAAGTTAAATTTAGTCTCCCCTGGCAGATAGAACCCATCAGCCCCGCCCATCCAGCAAGGACTGAGGTTAATAGAGATGCCACCGGACTTTTGCTTCAAGGTCTTAACAGCAGACTGAAGAATGGGCCAATCTGTAGCCAAATCAACTGCCTCCAGTTGAGAATTACTGGGTTAGATAAATTTACTAGATCTTTCTTTGATAAATCATTGACACTAAGAAAATGATCGTGCTTTAAAGTCTTAGGAAACAATAGCCAAAACCACTTTTTTTTTTTTTTCTGTAAAAGAAGCAACTTCAAATCACAATAGGTAACTTCATTTACCTGATGGCTCTAGCCCTCAAATTTGGAAGGATTATAATAGCTTTAGTTAACTTCATGTGATAATATATTTGGCCCATCCAAAAGGAGAAGAGAAAGAAAATAGTAACTAAAGGAAAGTATCTAAAAAATCGTTGTCCATCATTCCATGTATTCAGAAGCCTGGGGCAGGAGGATTCTGAGATTGATGTCAGCCTGGGCAACTTAGGCAGACCCTGTCTCAAAACACAATTTTATTTATTTTTATTTTTGAGTGTCATGGCAGCACACACACACACACACACACACGCACACACACACACACACACACACGCACACCTGTATAAATGTGTATGCTGATACCTTCAGATCCTAAAGAGGTTGTTGATAGGTTATTTCTTTGCTGCCAATGAAATAAGCCAATTCAAACCAGATTAGATTGTATTAAAGGCAGGTCTATTGGGAAGCTGCTCTTGGGCAAGTTCACTGGCCCCAAGGATTGAGGCAAGGGGAGGGGGAAAAGTGAGAAGAGAAAGGGCACACGCAGAAAGAGAAGAAGGGAGGGTGAGATAGATAGATAGATAGATAGATAGATAGATAGATAGATAGATAGATAGATAGCAAAATGCCTGGATTATATAGGAAAGAGCCTCTGGGAGAATAGTAGTCAAGTCCCTGGGCTGAAAAGTTCAGGCTTGGTGACAGGGTATTATAGGTAGGGACTAAGGGATGCTGGGGAGAACCTGGAGGCCAGGCCTGCTTTCATTTGTAAAATATGCACCTCAGGATCTGAAACCAAACATCCCAACCTTTTGTTGATTATAAATGAATAAGGGACCCCATAATATTTCATAACACTTCATTTTGTACATTTTGTACAGTTTTGGAGTGTGGGCAAAAAGCTGGAATGTTGGCCAAGTCTGGGAAGAGCTGGCTGTTTCATTGCTGTCCAGGTTGTGTGACCAACTGGGAGTAGAAGTGTGTAGGCCCATTTGAAGCAGTGTGTGAGGCTGTGCCGGAGCACCTGTTGGTAACTGTGTTGGAGCTTTTCTAGATGCAGGTTCTGTGAGAACTTCTGGATATAGGGACAGAAGACAGGAGTTTAGGGAGAAAAAGGGTTTTGGGTGTACATTTGAAATTCTTAGGTCTTGGGAGTTGGAGAAGGGTTGGGGGTGGAGTCCCAGGACCAGGAAAATGGAAATAGATACCACCCTCAGGAATAGGCAGGTGAGGGTAGGGGCTGGGAGGTAGGCTGTTAATCGACAGTACGTAAGTCCATTTGACTCGTGAGAAGCAGATTCAAGTAGATTCCCTGAAGCTTACAAGAATCTTTTTAAATTTACAAAAAGACAAATCCTTTATAACTTGTATTTACCAACCTCAAAACCTCCCTAAGCCTTCAAACACTTTCTCAGAAGCTTGCGTGTCCTCAGAACTTCCATGAGACACAGGTGATTGATCTGGGTTCAAACCCCTCAGAGACCTGCGAAGGATATCTAAATGTCCTATGTGTCAATTAAAATGACAGACTTACTCATTACCCAGACAGTCACCCCACTAGGTTCCTGGGATGTTGATGGCTTTGTTGGGGACACAGGTCCCAGGGCAGGATCAATCTTCGGCTTCCAGGCCCTGCACATTTGAGAGGCCTTCCTGTGGAGGAGAAACTTAGGAGACTCACCTACATCTGCTGTCCCTGTCTGTCCACCTTTTTGGCTAGAACTCAGCAGTGCACAAGGCAATGGGACAGTCTTTCTCCGTGGTTATTGTACCCCAAACCAGGTAGAGTCCTTTCTTGTGCTGACAGAATCTTCTTGGAGACCTTAGGGGTGTCACTGCTAAGATTTGGGAGTCTCCATCTGTCATTTTAAGCATCTTAAGTTTAAGACTTTAAATGCCATATTCAGCATGTCTCTGTCAGGTTTGAGGCTAGCACCTACTAAGCATATCTGAGCTAGACAATCTATGTCTGTTTTTTGTTATCTGCTTTAAATTCTACATCTAGCAAATATAAAGCAGGAGGCCAAATAAAACTTAACAACGAACTGCATCAGTTCTCAACATGACTTCCAAATATAATCTTGAACACATTAAAGGATACAGTCATTTATAAGGTTAAACATCTTGCATTTTTTAGTTATTATAGCTTTTATGAGACTAGAACCAAAAATTGAACTTGTCTCAATTGAAAAGTGTCTTTGGAGACCTGGCTCATGGGTTGTTGTCCTTAAGAAAGATGGCAGTAAAGCCATGACTCGACCCTCTTTATCTCAAAGTCAGGATGGCATCCATTACATGTTTTTCATCCAGTGTGCATACTTTGCTCCTGCTGGCTTGGTGGCAGATTTAAGATGAGCAGACTGGTCATCCATCATCAGTCACCCTTTGCCATCACAGCCGTTAGTGCTGCCTCTTGCCACAGCTGCCCAGGCCACATGTGGACAGGCAAGAGGTAGGGACAGGAGGGAGGGGAGGAAGGGGAGAAAGGGGAGGGAGGGGCAACACGGAGAGCTCTGTGCTCAGTGAAGTGAAGGGAGAGTGGAAGAGCTCAGCTTCCAAAAAAACTGAACATAGGGAGTTCAGGCCAATTTGAATAAATTTTTGTTTTAGATCCAGTGGTACCCATCTTCCCAACACTATTGAATTGGTGTCCCAATTCATAGTCTGAGATCAAGCGAACAGTTTAAGCAGAGGTGGTAACCTCAGATAAGACATCTCTGTATTGAAGTTCCCCCCAAAACAAAGACCTGGTCCTTGTTCCGATGTGGCTAACCCTGGTGCAGCTGTGACTCAGCATAGAGAACACAGAGGGTCCTGGACCTAGATAGGCAGTGGCTGGGATAGGTACTCAGAGAGTCTGAAGAAATGATCAGAGGAGAGATGTGGTCCACATGTAGCCAGGAAAAACCAGGGCTGGGAACTCAACAGTTCCCTGGAGTTGGAGTTGCAAGAGCCCAATGTGGGTACTGGAAAGCAAACTTGGGTCCTCTGTAAGAACAGGAAGCCTTCTCAACTACTGAGCTATTGTTCCAGCCCCTCACAGACCAGGATGAGCGTGTAGCTCAGACACAGAGCACTTGCCTCCATCTGGAAGATCCTGTGTTCATCCCCAGTACTGTAAACACTAAGGGGGGGGGCACTAAGGAAAGGGAAACAGTGAGTGATAACACAAAGACTCTTATTGATGACTCTGTTAAGACAGTGCATTACCACAAAGCATGTACCACAACCATTTCTTTGAGCTCTCAGTGGTCAGTTTACACTAGCAGCCCAGGTATCCTGTTTGCTGGGTTTTATTTACTGTAAGTAGAAGCTGTTTACCCATTAAAAGGCAGCCAGGTGCTGGGCAGTGGTGGCACACGCCTTTAATCCCAGCACTTGGGAGGCAGAGGCAGGCAGATTTCTGAGTGTGAGGCCAGCCTGGTCTACAGAGTGAGTTCTAGGACAGCCAGGACTACACAGAGAAACCCTGTCTCAAAAAACAACAAACAAACAAACAAACAAACAAAGGCAGCCAGGTAAAAAATAGACTCCGTGGTACAGTAGGGTCATTGAACTGAATTGTGTTGATATTGTGTCCAGGGCCACAGCAGAGCTACAAAACCACTCACAGTTTCTGTGGAGGCTCACTCCCTGGGAGAGAAATGCAGATCTGTACAAAAAAGTGGAAGGTAGCTAACCTGTGGGAACGTGTGGGCCTATTCCAGGAAAGACACATTTCTGTGGGTTATTTGATGTCCTAAATGAATCCAACAGGTATCTGTGCTTAGAAAGAGATACACAGCATGCTTATACAAGTACCTCAGAAAAGTGCCGTGTACTCTCAAGTGTTGCCAGGCACTTTGCTGGATGTGAGGGCTAGAAGACTCTGTTGAGGGCTCAGTAGCTATTGGGGAAAGAAGGCAATAGTTTTGAGCACTCTGTCCTCAGCCTTGGTGTCTTCGTGTGTGGTTGTGGCAGAGCAATCGTATATGGCAAACTTCTAGAAGGTCAGAGATGCTGATCACAGAGGGGCTCTACTAACCGGAATGTGCTAATGAAGATAGAGTGTTTGTCTAGCTTGCCTCGCCCTGTGCTCCACCCCCAGGACCCAGTAAACTCACTGTGGAGAATGTGCTTATAATTCCAGCGTTGATAGTAGAAGCAGGAGAATCAGATGTTCAGAATCATTGTTAAATACATAGAAAGTTTGAGGCCAGACTGCACTACATGAGACATGGCCTCAAACAAAACAAAACAGAAAGCATTTTAAAGAACCCTTTTATACTCAGATCATCAGATTTGGCTTTACAATTACTAGGTAAAGGACAAGAAACATAACCCAAGGAATAATTCTACACAGTTTGGACACAGAACTTGTAACTCTAGAGTAGAACAGAATAGTCTGTAGAAAGGCAGACTAACAACTCTGACATTTGCCAGTTGTGGGCTTCTTGAGTCACTGCCATCACCACGGGTCACTACCGTGTTTGCAGTTTAGTTACAACTTGGAAAGTGCTTTGCATATTACTAAGGATGATTCAAATGACAACTGTAGGGGTTGGGGTTAGTTGGGGTCCTGAGTACACCCCGCTCCACAGGACTCAGGCTGCTCAGGGAGGCGGGATGTGGGAGTTTTGACTGTGCTTAACCCCACACTGTTGCTGGGTGGGTATTAGGCTATGCGAAGCCATGGGACACCATTCTGGGGGTGGAGGAGTGCAGTCTGAGTTTCAGGGAACCTGCTGTAGCTGGCTCAGGGTTCCCCAAGCCTGCTGAGAGGCTGGGCCATCTGGTTCTCAGGCTCTTGGGCACCCAGGCTTGGCTGGGAGCTGAGAAAGAGCTGAGAACGAAGTGAGCATCCCCCCACTGGGTCTAGCCTGGGGTGAAAGGGTGGAGCTCCAGCTGGGTCCTTCTGGAATGAGTCCTTGGCTTGGTCGGAGGGTGGCTAGCTTGGCTTGGCTTGGTGGTCTGCCTGGGAGCACAGAGAGGCCTGGTACAGGAGACTAGATGGTGGCTCTGTAGGCGAAGGCCTTCTCCATGGCTCCCCATGGTGGATCCTGATGAGAAGAGGCAGTCCATGGTTTTAAGGCTTTTATTGTCATGGAGGAAAGTGGATGAGTAAAAACTGTACCCCAGTTTTCTCAAGGTGGGCCTGAGGTTAAATACCTTTTGTAGGGAGGAGTATGTGGGAAGGGAAGCTTAACTGGCTAAGCCCTTTATTAAGCCCTTAACTGGTTAATGGGGCCTTTAGGTACCTCATTAAAATTGAGATCTGTCTTGAGCCTATGTGACCACAGGTCACATCCTCTACCTGTAGAGGGGCTTGGGCCCTTGCCCTTACATGATTGATGGCCACAAATCTATGAAGGGCTGCGGCCCTGTGTCAGGAACCAGGCAAAACACATGCTGTCCCTAGGGTCACCGGGGTTTCTAACCTTAGCTCAACCAGGAACAAGGCTGCCTTTCACTGTCTTACAGACAACCCGTGACACTGTGAAGGTAACTTTTGCTTTTTATTTTGAAACATGGGTGCATTCTGAAGACTGAGTTAACTCATGTGCTCCTTTTCCCCCCAACATAATGTGTTCATTGATTATTTGGGAATTTCACAGAATTGGTGTGATACACCCTGATCACAGTCACTTTCCAGTCCTCCCGGGTCCACTCCTCACATTTATGACCCCTCTAAAAAAGAAGACAAAACCAACTCTCTTCCCCCCAAAACACAAGTCCAATTTGTGTTGCCCATATGCTCACTGGAGCATGGTCAAACTCCCAGTGGCCAGCTCCTTGAAGAAAACTGAGTCCTTTCCTAGCCACAGTCCCATGAGAAGCCACCAATTGTGGAGAGCTTCACTTCAGCGTCCTTAAAAAATAATACTTTTAAAGAATTCTTTTCAATGGTTTCCAGTCTAGGCTTTTACTCTTTGGATTGAGTG
This sequence comes from Arvicanthis niloticus, assembly GCF_011762505.2. Classification (NCBI taxonomy): domain Eukaryota; kingdom Metazoa; phylum Chordata; class Mammalia; order Rodentia; family Muridae; genus Arvicanthis; species Arvicanthis niloticus. Next base: position 58,245,772 of record NC_047660.1, on the reverse strand, counting down.
TGTGTAGGGGGCTAAGGTTGTCATAGAGCCTTCAATGACTCTCTTTCTGAACTGTGGGACTTTAGTCATTGATGCCACTACAAAATAGCTTCCTGGCCCTTTACAGTCAGCAGGCACATGGAGCATGGAGTATGGACTTCTACATGGTTCCTCAAGACGGCACAGACCATGCCATTTGCAGGTTCTCCAGTGACATTGTATGCCACAGACATAAGCATGATTTCTGGTGGCAGTACAAACCACGCTGCAGCAGGACCACGTCATGTTCTACTTTAATGATGAAAATCCATGACTGAGAGAAATCTGACTGAATTCCTCTCTAGCATTTTAAAGTGAAAGTAGAGCATTGTGAAATGTCTCACATTCCCAGGACACTCACTGTTCAGGGGGTAACCTAGCTTTCCTCTAATGTCTCTTCTCAGACTCCCCTCCAGAGCCACCTGTGCAGAGGTAAGAGTGTGACAACTGGTGATAAATGGTCTGCTCTGGGTGGAAAGAGCCACTCAGTTGACTCTTGAGAATATTGAATTTTCTTTTCTTTTTTTCTTTTTGTGTATTGCAAGTCAAGTGTGTGTGTGTGTGTGTTGCATATACCTGAGTTTTTGGTTGTACATTTCTGCATATGTGCATTCAGAGGACAGAGAGGTTGTGTGCCCTCATCTGGTGTGTGTCTGAAGACAGCTGCAGTGTGCTCATATAAATAAAAAATAAATAAATCTTAACAAAACAAACAAACAAACAAACAAAAACCGCAGAGTGTGGTGGCCTGTTGGACAAGTCACTAGGTGGAACTGTCCAAAGAGTGACAGGTACCCATCTATCCCTTCTACCCCTGAAGGCCGACTGTCATCAGCATCAGTTAGACGAGAGGGATTCTTAAAACACAAATCCCAGAGTTGGTGAAGCGTTTATCCTTGATCTAGTGTGCACTTAAGCCGACTACACTAGGTTCTCAGATACTCCTTGCCTGTGTGGGGGTTTCAATCCCATTATTCACTCTTGGCAGAGTGGTCTAGAGCTTGCCTATGGCAGGCAATGTTTTAAAATCCCAAGGATTGAGAGAAAGGGCCCAACAGTCAAACAATCACAAAACAGCTCTATGAAAAGATTACAAAATAAAGCAATCTATACACATCAAAGCGATGGAGAAGACTAAACCCCAAATGAGCTAGTTATGCAGTTGGAGCGAATTTCAGAAGCCCTAACCACTACTCTGCTTTGATGAAAATGAGCGTTGGTTAAAATCCAGTTCTGAGAGATCCTTCATGTTGTTGTGGCAACATGAGCTAATTCCAACCCACAGACACCCTTTGATTCCTTTCAGTGATGTGGGAGCACCGTGAATCATGTTGAACATCCTAGAAGAACTTTCCAGAAATTCTGAAGGAAACAAGATGCGGCTTACTGGAGCTTTCCAATAAGACACTTCATAATCTCTAAAGAGCATTCTCTCTGACGTGACACAATGGGGTCCTGAATGAAGAATGCTATTTCCATCAGCTCAGTGGGTGAGTGTGCTCTCGTCCACGCTGTCATTTGGATATACTTTTAAAAAGGAGGAAAATATTCAGTTTTTAGAAACCCTTCACTTCTGATGAATGTTCCTCTTTGTGCACAATGTGAATGCGTGCGGGCACACACACACATACCACACACACACACACACACCACACACACACACATACCACACCACACACACACACACCACACACACATTCCACATACACACCACACACACAATACACACACACCACACACACATAACACACACCACACACACATACCACACACACAACACACACACAACACACACACACATACACATACTACACACACATGCATACACACCACACATACACACCACACACCACACACCACACACACGTACAACACCACACCCACATGCACACACACACACACACCATAATTTCTATTATCATAATTTCTGCTTTGTAGAGAAGATAACAGTCTCAGAAGGGCGAATGTCAGCTACACAGCAAGTCTTTGATGGATGTTCTTACCTATCCCAAGCTTCTTGCAAATGAGCGAAACCTGCCAGAGAGGTTGAGCAGAGTCCTTTCCCAGAGACGTTGATAAGGGATAGCAGTTTCCCAGCTCCCATTGTCCTCAGTCTCCTGAGGGTCTCAGGTTAGCTTTCTAGCTGCCAAAACAAAATCTCTTGAATTTCAAAGACACCAACAGGTGGTGACAATGTTAATGGATGCTAATGGGCGTGACCTGGACTGATTACATCTGGCCCTCTGGCTCAGTTAGCTCCTGTGGATATCCTAGGAAAGATTTGGGGGAGCCAGTCCCTTTTACCCCTACTCAATACTAAAGCCAGTTAGTTCTACCATGTGCCTTCTAGGCAGGAGCTTGGAAAGGTGGCCATTCCTTAGAGCTGGGCGAGTTCCCCAGCCCTAGGGAGAACAGGTGGACTTCCAGGAATCTGCCTCACTTTGCTCTGGATCCTTGCTGGATCCTTGCTGCTATCAGTGAACTCACACCACTCTTCCAGATCATCCTGTCCGCCCAGCCCGGCCTCTTATCTGGAGGGGGTGAACCAAGCACTGCCAGGCAGGGAGACCTGTTTCCCAAAACGCGCCGAACCTATCATCACGTTTTTATCATTTGAAACTTGAGTTATTCAGTAGGATTTAATGTTTTTATCTATCCACCAGGCTTTCTTTTAAGGCTCTGAGGATCCCATGTGCAGAGCCATTACTATCTCCAGCTCGGCGCCAGCCAGGAGACCATTTCTCTTCATTTGTGTTTCTAAGCCATTCTTTTTAGTGTGTGACTGCCCTCCCCTGTCACTCTATTTAAATGGAATTGAGCTCTGGAAGTTTCCCTTCCCTGCATAAAGCACTTTGGGTTGCTAAGGAACCCCTCCCTTCCTTTTTCCTTATCTGGGGATTAGTTCCATAACTTACTTGGTCTGTATTTAAAAATGTTTACTGGTCCAAGAATCAAAGCCAACAATTGAGAAGTGGGATCTCCTGAAACTAAAAGGCTTCTGCACGGTGAAGGAAAAGAAACTGAGTGAAGAGGAAACCCACAGAATGGGAAAAAAATCTTTACCAGCTATACATCTGACAGAGGATAATATCCAGAATATATAAACAACCAGAGAGAGAAAGAGAGAGACAGAGAGACAGAGAGAGGCAGAGAGAGAGAGAGAGAGAGAGAGAGAGAGAGAGAGAGAGAGAGAGGACAGAATGGGCTCTGTGTTAGTATTCCGTCTAAACTCCACCTCCCCAGTTACCTGGCAACAGCCAGGTATGCTCCTCCCCACAGTTACCTGGCAACTGCCAGGTAGCCTGATCCACTATAAAAGGGGCTGCTTGCCCCCTCCTCTCTCTCTTACTCCCCCTCTTCTTCTCTTACTCTCTCTCTCTTGCTCTTGCCCTCTTCCTCTCTCTTACCCTCTTGCCTCTTGCCTCTCTGTCCCCTCCCCCACCTTTCTGTCTCTCCACGTGGTCATGGCCGGCCTCTACTTCTCTTCTCTCCCCACCTTTGCCCTTTCCCCTGAATAAACTTTCTCCCCCTTGGAACCGCATGGTCTGGAGTGGTCTGTTCTGAGCTGCGGTCGGACTTCTTCTTAAAACAACAACAATGGTGCCGGATATGAAAACTTCGGGGCAGCTGCTGGATGCTGTAACCGGGCGGCCTGGCGCAGGCGTGGGGACACCGGCGGGCGGTTTAAAAGGACCGACGACATGTGGCCTGCCGCGGACCGCGCTGCGCCACCGCCGCCGGTTGTGGTGGCGCACGCTGTCCGGGAACCGCCACAGCCACTAGCTGCGGTGGCCAGGCAGGACCGCGGACGCCACGCGGTTTGGGCCCGCCACTGCCGCTGCCACCGCCGCCGCTGCTGTTCTGGCCGAGGCCGAGCTTGGCAGCGCCGCAGCCTTGCGCCCGCCGGACCTGCCACCCGCCGCCACCACCGCCTCTACGCTGCGTGGACTCCATCGCTGCTATCTGCCATCACCGACTGCGTTAATTTCCACCGCTGCTGCAGACTAAGTACGCCTGCGGCCCACCACGTGGTACTCTGCCACATGGCTTAGGCAGCCAGACAGGCCCACACACAGACCTCGTGGTTCCTCTTTCCTGATACCAGACTGCATATTTCTTCAAACAAACACCGGCTTATTGGTAAGGAAATTTCAATTGGCTGGGAGGGACCCTAGCCATCCAAATAAGACCTGGCCAGTCTTCCTTGGGCGGTGAAGTGTTGGCATTTGTTTGCCCTGGTCCCTATGACTAGCCTCCTAGCCGAACCACTATTTAGGACATTGGCCACTGGGTGACTTCCCTTCCCTCGAAAGCAATTTACACCCTCCCTCCCACTTAGCTCTAGCAGCTGTCGAAAGCCTGGTACCAGGGTAAATTGCTTCCCGCCGAACTCCGGGAGTTCGTGCTAGCCCCTTGGGTAACCTCGTGACGACCTGGTTACCCAGGCCGTTGGCTGATTTCTTACCGCCTTTCTATCGGGACGCCGATACGATAGCTTGGTAAGCCCTCCCTGTCACCCAATAGGCGCTACATTGTCTTCGGCCGCACTCTCAGGCACCCCACTGGGTTGTCTCCTTAAAAACCTCAGATCTCTAAAATTAACGCCTACTTTGAGGCCTTCCAAATTGATACATCTCTACAATGAAGTCTGGATTCGGTATACTCTAGGTAATGGTTTAAAATGGCCACCTAATGGCACACTAGACCCAGTCATTTAAAAGGGTCTTCATACATACATACAGCAGTCTGGTAAAGGAAAAAATTACCTATATCCAATCTACTTTTGCTCTAATCCCTCCATGTGTTCTGTCTGTTCCTAACCTCAGGTTTTTTTAGCCATCCGCCACTGATCAGAGTAACCATCCTCATGGTCCCAAGAAAGATTTGAGCTCAGAGCTAACCCTTTCCTTCCCTGACCCTCCTTCTAGAACTCCTCTTGGGTGAGACACATCCCCTCTACTCTTGAGACAGTTTCTCGCAGCTGAGTACCCCAGGCCGGGCCTGGACAGACTGTTCTCTCTCGCAGGAGCACTGGCTCCAAGCTCTAGTCCCTAGTGTGTCTGCCCCAAGGGTCAGTCCGCCACCTGCTGATACAGGCCTCTTTCCCATTTTGCCTTCTCTGTCATTTGCGACTGGTTGTGACCATTTGGCTCAGCTGGTTCGCCTGAAAAGCAGCGGGTCCAGGACCCTGCTTGCTCCCTTCCCCTCTGTTCCTTAGCTCTGCTCTGGGTCTACTTCTTACATTCTGCCCGGGACCTGTAAAGTGAGTGCAGACTAGCCGCTAAAGGCACTGGGCAGTGACTTCCAGCTGCTAATAGGAAGTCCCACCCTACCGCCACAGCGACCCGACCTGCAACAACTATGCCCTCAGCTGCGGGCCCATAGCCCCAGCTTTCCTGTAAAGTGAGTGCAGACCCTAGCCACTAAAGGCACTGGGCAGTGACTTCCGGCTGCTAATAGGAAGTCCCACCCTACCGCCACAGCGGACCTGACCTCTGCCCTCAGCTGCAGGCCCATAGCCCCAACCTGCCAGCCATTTGATCGTATGCCACTATTGCCAGCTTTCTTATTCTGTTCCTAGCCAAATGTTTTCTTGCTAATACTAAAATGTGCTTTTCTCTACCTACAGAACCCGCCAAAGCTACTTAAAACTCTTTCCTATCCTGTCTTAATAGATTTTTACTACTGCTATTAAATTCTATTCAGTTACAACCAAACCTTATGGCTCTCAATCCTGTCAGAAGTCTGCTAATAGTATATTTAAGTTTGTAGCCGACAGAACTCCCAAAGCCTGTAACAGTTGACCCAAGATGGTTTCAGAAGACTTGGACACCTAGAAGATACAGCCTGGATTACATGCGATGATATGGTCACTAACAAATGCAGTGGGCTAAACTGGATGCTGTGAGTCAAATGACTTGGCTAAACCAAGGTAAGTCATTTCTCATGTCACGCGTATCCATTCCACAGAGAGAAAGCCCTGCGCCTTCTGTGCTTGGAAGCCAAACTGACTTCGCTCAAGAAACTATGGAGACCATGGGAACTGCTGGCTAGTGGACTCTGTCATTTTTAAAATAATATATAACTGCTAGATTATTGTTTACTCTTTCAGACTTCTGACTACATTGACAGCTAAGCTTTCACAGATATTATCTGTTACCTCATTACTTAAACTCAGTTGCCATCAATTAAATGCTTCTTATTTCCTCTTCTTACTATGCCACTGTCCTAATATCTGAGTTCCTATAAACTTGCCTACCTCTAATAAAACATGCCACTATACGATCCAACAAAGGTTCATCTTAAAGACTGCTCGTGTTGTTAACTCATGCTGTTATCTCTTTTGTAAACTTACAAGCTACAGGAAATCCACTCAGATTTACCTTTCATGGACCAAATAGATGCCATCTGGATAAGTATATCTGCCTAAACTTCCCACTTACCTATTCCAAAGGGTGGGATCCCTCTGGGTTTCAAATGTACATCTTAGAAAAATTTTCTTTCCCCAAATGTACTTAATCTTATTCCCTACATCTTGTCAAGTCCAGGCACACCCAGAACAACTCCAGAGAAGCAACCTCTAGATGCTCCATCTCCTGACACATACACAGCTGCTTCTACTGGACCTGCTCCTTCTGACCTGTCCTCAGATGGCTCCATGGACCCTGGACAGCAGGAAACAGCCAATTCTCCTACGACCGGACAAACACCCCCATACCCATTCTTCTGTGTTTCCCCTAGAGACACGTTGCCCCCAATGCCAGCAGGAAGTAGCCAGATATCACGACGTCCCTATTCCTACTTCACAGTCACCTCTTTCTAATTTTTTCTTTTTTAATTAAACCAAAACGGTGGAATGTTAGTATTCCGTCTAAACTCCACCTCCCCAGTTACCTGGCAACAGCCAGGTATGCTCCTCCCCACAGTTACCTGGCAACTGCCAGGTAGCCTGATCCACTATAAAAGGGGCTGCTTGCCCCCTCCTCTCTCTCTTACTCCCCCTCTTCTTCTCTTACTCTCTCTCTCTTGCTCTTGCCCTCTTCCTCTCTCTTACCCTCTTGCCTCTTGCCTCTCTGTCCCCTCCCCCACCTTTCTGTCTCTCCACGTGGTCATGGCCGGCCTCTACTTCTCTTCTCTCCCCACCTTTGCCCTTTCCCCTGAATAAACTTTCTCCCCCTTGGAACCGCATGGTCTGGAGTGGTCTGTTCTGAGCTGCGGTCGGACTTCTTCTTAAAACAACAACACTCTGAATCTGAACAAAGAGTTATCAAGAAAAGAAAGTAGCTAAGAAATACATCAAAAGTATTTATTATCCCTAGCCATTAGAAATATGCAAATTAAAACTACTTTGCAATTTCATCTTATGCCAGTCAGAATGGCAAAGATAAAACAACCAACTACAAATGCTGGAGGGGGTGTGGGGAAAAGGGAGTTGTTGGTGGCCTTTATGAACTGGTCCAGCCACTCTGGAAGTCAGTGTGGAGAGCCCTCCCATACGACTGTGTGCCAGCTCCTCAGTGTATGCCCGAGAATGCCACCGCCTACTCCATAGATACTTGCTGGGCCGTATTCATTGCTGTTCTAGTCACCATAGCCAGACATGAATAAAACAAGCAACCTTCATGCCTTACATCTGACAAATGGGTAATTAAAATGTGGTACATATACACTCCGAGATGCTGTGAAGAAAAAGGAAATGAGGAGATTTGTAGACAAATGGATGGAACAAGAAAAGATCACACTGAGTGTGGTAACCTAGATCCAGAGAGATAAATATCACATATACTCTCATCTGTGGACCTCAGCCCTCAGTCTTCAGGGGTGAGTACGAAGCCTGGAACAAACACAGAATCCAGACAAGTGAAAAGGAACCACAGGAGGAGTGCGCTGACAGGGAAAGAGCAAGGTGCAAGTAATGCCATTGGAGAGATGGGGAAAACAGGAATGTGCTTAACCGGGAGAGGGAGGCCAATACAGAAAGAGGGGAAGGGAAAAATAACAAAATATAACAGTAAAGATGTCTGAACAAGCCATAAAGAATTAAAATATTATTTTTTTTACCTAAAATTACATATCACACATATAAGTCTATGTATATACATATAGAATTTAAATGAAAATTTCACATCTAGGCTGACAATGATCCTCCCAAGAGCCATAGACTATTTGGAAACAACCCCCTCACCCCTAAAAAGCCCCTCAAAAACACCCCCCATCAATACCATGCATGAGACTCCCCTTATGAGTTGTTGGGCAGGGGAGTCCAAGAGACTCCAAAAGCATTATAGGCTATTGATTTTGCCTTAGATTGCCTCCCAGAAATTGAAACTAGGTCCATACTTGCTGAAGATACTATACACTTGGAACATGAGGATCCAAGCTGGATCTGACCAGAAAAGCATCCTCTAGAGGACTAGCTTTTATGGTACCAGAAAGCACCATGTAAGCTTCCAAGGGAGAGATGCAGCCAACAGTCCTGCACAGCTGGGATGCCTATAAAGGACAACCACCAGCATGGCATAATAACCCTCAGGGTACAGTAGTTGCATGCATACCTTGGTGGTTACCAGCAGCCCTCTAATTGGTCTTAAGGCTCAACGGAAGGGAAATTATGCCTGGCATGGGAACCCTGGCCAACTCCCTAGGGTCAGTAAGGTCATGAATCTTTGGAGGAGAACCTACAACCGAAACTTTACCAAATCAACATAATTCCTATTTGTCCTTATACATAGACAAGTATATATAGTTTTTATATACACTTAGCAAAGAAACTACTCTTTGCAACAGACAGATACCATCACAGAAAGCCACAACCAATCAAAATGCAGAGAACAAAAGTGACTGAGCACATGTGGTACCCAGATCCAGTTGTCCCATCCACAACACAGCTCTGCAGCTAAGACTCTGGGAACATCAAGGAAAAGGAGGCAGAAGGATCGTAAAGATCAGAGGAACAAGATGTCTGCTGTGAGACTGCACCTCTCAGAAATGTCAGGGAAGCTACACCCGTGAAGTCTCATCAACATGGCTGCCTAAACAAGACTTGGACAATGGTGATAACGATGGATATGCTGACACAGAAGGGGGAAATCTCACATGGTTTCACCCCCCAGACAAAGTACAGGCAACTAAAGAATGCTGAGGGTGGAAGAAATAGCCTTCACCAGGGCAAGCCCCCAACTGCTTATCTGACCTCGTGTTCATCTCTGCAGTAATATACATGCAATTAGCATTTACAGATACACAGACTGGGAAGACTGTGCTTTATATATCTGTGTGTGTGTGTGTGTGCAACAATTAAAGAAAAAGAGACCATGAACTTGAGAGAAAACAGGGGAGGGTACATGAGATGAGTGGCAAGGAGGAAATTATCTAATTATATACTATTTACTGAGTACTGTGGGCAATGAGAAATGAGAATGTAGGTTCTGATGCCTCTCAAGTCATGCATTTGATAATCCTAAGGTAAAAATAGACTAGAGAGAAGCACAAGGCATTTGTGTGTTCTTGCATACTTACTCTGTTATGTTCTGTATGTTCTGAGGTTTATTAATCTTAAGAAATTTAACAGCCGGGGCTGGTGAGATGGCTCAGTGGTTAAGAGCACTGACTGCTCTTCCAGAGGTCATGAGTTCAAATCCCAGCAACTACATGGTGGCTCACAACCATCCATAATGAGATCTGATGCCCTCATATGGGTGTCTGAAGACAGCTACAGTGTACTTACACAAAATAAATAAATAAGTTCTTAAAAAAAAAAAAATTTAACAGCCATAAGCTCCACTCAGGTGCAATCAAAGGTCAGTTAGAGCTGTTCTGTCTAGCTAGCCAAACTAGTTTCAGTCAGAGCCGACCACTGGGTGGCACTTCCTGCACCTGCACATGAGCTCATTGTGTTTTGGTTCTTTATAAGCTGGCCTTGAGAACCGTTTGGAATCGTAGCCTTGGCCCCAGAATTCTGAGCTACGGCCCTAATGGATCAGTTTTAGAGTGTGTGTTCAATAAACCATCCCTGTTTGACTGAGATTGGTGTTCCTGTGGTTTGTGGAGTGACTCCTGGATCCCCTCCCCAAATCAAAATGTTTCCTAAGGGATGCTGGCTGATGGGATAGTGTGTTGGTATAAAATATGCTCTTCAAGCAGAAGATGGTGACACACGACTGTAACCCCAGCACCCAGGAGGCCGAGTCAGGAAGACAGTGAGTTTGAGGCCAGTTCCAAAATAAGCAAACAAAGCCTACAAAACAAAATAAAACGAGAACACAAGGAAAAATTTAAGCAAGTTTGTAGCATTCTATGTAAGCCATTTATTCATTCTACAATGACTTTAAAACAACACACATGTTGTAGCCTTGGATTTCAGTTGGATAATTGAGATGGAAAGAGTTTTTGTTTGTTTGTTTCTTGAATAATGTTTGCATGAAATGCCTGCAGTTTTGTTTTGTTTTTTTACTCTAGTTCCTAAACAGAACAGCATCACAATTATTTCCTGAGCATGTACAATTTATCACATGTTTGGAGTCATCTAGGGATGTGTGATTTCTAAGCAAATACCACATCATTTTATGTAAGGATCTGAACCTCCTAAGCCTTTGGTTTCCACCCAGGGGTCCTGAAGCCAACCCCCCTCAGTTGACAGTAGTTCTGTGTTTGGTCACAGCTGGTTGAAGGAAGTGACTTTGAAAGATGAATGAGCTTTGCATAGGCAAGTGATGAAAACAGGAAGGAATCAGAGCTATGGCTAAGAAGAGTAGAAGTTCATTTGAGAATTGAGTAGTCAAGAGATAGGGTCAGGGAAACCTTCGATTCTCAGAATGGCTTCTGAAATGACTTAGTATTTAGAAGGTGGGAATAGAGGAAGCAAGGGGGATAGGTTTGCCAGGGAGGTACTGGAATGCAGGGTTACTCTTGTTATGATAAAATACCATGGCCAAAGCAACTTGTGGAGGAAAGGGTTTATATCTGGCTTATACTTCCACATTGCTGTTCAGCAACAAAGGAGAGTCCCTATTGCTTGTTCATCTTGCTTTTTTTCTTTTCTCCCTCCCCCTCCCCACCCCTGTCCCCAGACAGGATTTCTCTGTGTAGCCCTGGCTGTCCTGGAACTCACTCTGTAGACCAGGCTGGCCTTGAACTCAGAAATCCGCCTGCCTCTGCCTCCTAAGTGCTGGGATTAAAGGTGTGTGCCATCATTGCCCAGCTTCATCTTGTTTTCTTGCAGAACCCAGGACTACCAGCCCAGGGATGGCACCACCTACAATGGACTGGGCTCTTCCCAGTCAATCATTAATTAGGAAAATGCCTTACAGGCTTCTCCACAACCCAGTCTTATAGAGGCATTCTCTTAATTGAGGGTTCCTCATCTCAAATGACTTTAGCTTATGTTAAATTGACTTAAAACTGCATAGGGGTGGATGAGTCATATCTAATCCTATTTTCACCCAGTTATGCACAGGCATAGAGTTGTAAGAGACTACACACACACACACACACACACACACACACACACACACACACACGTCCTTTGAGCATGGATCTTTCATTTTTAAAGTCATGCATCATGAAGTAGTCCTTCCTCAGCCTCTCCTGTGTCACAGAAGCATTCTTAGCAGCTAAGGAGGCCCATGGCCTTCAACCTCTGGGTTCTCCATCTTCTGAACCCTAGAGTCTGTAACCTAGAACCAAATTCTCACTTACAAAACAAGATATAAGAATCAATGTGTCAAGGGACAGAAATTTTGCACTAAAAATTCAACTCTACCACTTAGCAGATCTTCAAGTTCATGGACACCCTTGGCAGTGAGCCTATCATGGTAAAGAAAAGGAAATCTGTGTCAAATGTACCCCATTTTCTTTGATGGTTACAATTCATTCAGCTCCCCCTATACCCTCTCTCATTGGGTGTTAAAACAAAACAGTATATGTACAGTAAACAAGGAAATACAGTGTGGCATACAAATGTTGGGGAATTTGAGATCATGCAGCAAAATCACACAGTTCTTAAGCTGTTCAAAGTTCTAGGTGAGTTTTATTAACATTGAGCTTCACAGCTCTGTTGCTAAGCTGTATTACCACCCTGGGCCCCTGTGTATTTAGCTCAGACTTTTCATTACCTTCAGAAAAAAGTGTGTCTTGGTATTCACCCTGAACCCTCACCCAGGACCCATTCCATGGTCTAATATTTCCAAGCAATAGCAGCAGTAGTAATTTGTCTCTAAATGACTGTGTTGTACCAAATTTCATCTCTAGAAACAAGGGCAGAGGGCTAGGTGGGATATAGATGCCTAGCATACAGATCCAGCAAATGGGGAGGCCCCAACTGCATCCTGAATCTACCAAGTGGAGAAAAGGGGAGTGGCATTTAGGGACTCAAGTCACAGAACACCTTCCCTTGGGAATGTCTAAGGATAGGGCAGGTGTGGAGTGAACTTTAAGAACAGAGGGAGTGAGATTTGTTAGCAAATCGCAAATTTGAGATTGTCAAAATGGATTAGCTTTAACCAAATACATTAAACTGGAAAGGAGTAAGGTGTAGAGAGAAGGCGACTCATGCTGAAAGTGACACCAGTTGGTATTGAAGGCAGAGGTCAGCCATCTCTGCTTCTGGAAGCAGTGACCTCAGGGTAGGAGGGACACCCACATCAGAAGTCCTGGTGCTGGTCTGTGAATAATACCCTGTGATATGCTTTTTGCACCACCTGCTGGCAAAGAATTGTGGTCCCGGAGCTCACCGAAGGGAAGGCAACAGGGCACTGGCAAGCAAGATCTAGGGAGATGGAAATCCCTGCTATTGGGGTTGTGGTCGGTCAGCAGCACCTGGCTCTTTGTTATCCCTTGTTAGCATGTTTTCTGCAGTGCCTGGTAATTTGTACAGGCTTTCTTTCTGAAACTGTCTCAACATCATGAGGTCACTATAGATCAATAGGAAAGGGAACTTCGTTTTCAGTGGCTTGGAAAAGCATCTATTTAGAATCCACAAAATATGATGCTTTTTGGTAAGTGGCAGGTGCACTATTCATGTGTTTGTTGGTGTGTTGCAGGGAACTGTTCTAGATCTTTCTTGACATAGTAACTTCTGGGACAATCCAAAAGTACTGTGCTCCACTCAATGCCTTTGAAGTGTTTTTTTCTGGGTGAAGTTTCAGAGTATATACTGATACCCTTGTTTTTCCGGAAAATATGAAAAGTCTGGGCTAAATTCCCAGGAGGCTGAGATGAGGTAGATCACTGCTGGAGTCTGCTCCAGGCTCTGAGTTCGATCACTAGCACCACATACACATAATAACAACGATGGTAACAATCACAAAGTAAAATTCATAGAGAGTCAACAAATGTCCACCCTTTGATGTTCTACAGCTAGAGACCCAGGCTGGGTACTACAAATATCAACAGAGCACAGTCCTTCCTCCTTTTTCTGCTTGCTTGTTTGCTTGTTTTTGAGACAAGGTCAGCCCTCAAGAGACTCTTAAAACAATTCAGGCTATTGCTGTTCCCCCCGAGGTGCTTCCCAGAGGTTGTCTCTATTGCTGCAAGTATTGTGCACTTGAGACACAGGATTCAGAGGATCCAGTCTGGCTCTGACCTAAAAGCTTCCTCCCTGAGGACTAGCTTTCATAACACAAGAATCTTCCAAGGGAGGAAAACAATCGACGGTCCTATCCAGATGTGACACCAGCATGGCAAGATATCCATAAAGGTACAATAGTGGCGCACATATCTTGGCAGTAACCAACAGCTGTCTAGTTAGACTTAAGGCTCATTTAACAGGAGGGAAATCATGCCTGGCACCAGAAACCCAGCCAACTAACTATGACTGCCAAAATCAATGGATCCCAAAGAACTTACTATGGCCACTTTATTAAACCAGTGTGATTACCAGCTACATTCTAAGTACTTATCCTTAAGTGTGTAGCTCTCATACTTCATCAGTGAAGCTTCTTTTTGTAGCAGATGGAGACTATTGCATAAATCACAATGGGTCAAGATAAACTGAACCAGGGATTATGGAATTCCCAGTTCCAGTTGGTATGCCTGCTGCAGAACAACCCACCTAAGGCTCAGCACACATCATGGGAGTGAGGGTAGACAGACTGGAAGAGCCAGGAAATCAGGAAGTCTGCTGCCAAAAAAATGGTGTCTCCTGTAAATGACTGGGAAGCTTTGCTTGTGAAACTTCAACAATATGACTGCCTAAATAAGACCTGAGCCATGACAACACCAAGAGACATGATAACATGGAAGGGGAAAAATCTAATCTCCAAGCCTACAAGTAGCCAACCAGACTGCTGAGAAAGGGAGACTTAATCTTCTCCAAGGATGAGCTCCCAACTTGTTATTCAAAACTAGGTCAGCCCTGGAATCACATACACATACTCAATACTAAACAGACTCAGCCCTCCCTCCCTCTCCCTCTCCCTCTCCCGCTCCCTCTCCCTCTCCCTCTCCCTCTCCCTCTCCCTCTCCCTCTCCCTCTCCCTCTCCCTCTCCCTCTCCCTCTCCCTCTCCCTCCCCCTCCCCCTCCCCCTCCCCCTCCCCCTCCCCCTCCCCCTCCCCCTCCCCCTCCCCCTCCCCCTCCCCCTCCCCCTCCCCCTCCCCCCTCCCCCTCCCCCTCCCCCCCCCTCTGTGTGTGTGAATAAAAATTAAAGAAAAAGAGGCCATGAATTTAAGAGGGAGGAGGGGGCACGGGAGGCTAGAAATTGTGTAAATATATTTCAATTTAAAAATTGCAAAGAAAATTTAACTAAATCAGAACTGGAAATACGATACAAAACAAGGTAGCTCAAGACCAGAAAGACAATTGCTATGTGTTTCTCATATTTAGATCCTAATGTCAAATATTTAGATTTGTATGTGCAATTTGGAGTATTTGTAGAGGAAGCTAGAAAGGGCAGATGACAGGGCAGGAAGTTAAGAGGCAGGGACAGCAGAACATACGTGCTACGAAAGTGAAGGGAGCAGGAATACTGGGGTTTAGGAAGGAATGGTATGGGGAGGGGATGGAAAAGAGGAAGCAGAGGAGGGCAGGCTAAGAGAAACTAAGGATTTTGTAAGATAAATTAAAATGTATACAATAAAATAAGAAAGTATTTGAACAGAAGAATCCTATGTAAGTGAGCAAAGCTTCCCCTAGAAAACACCAGATATTAAATAAAAATCTCAGTACTAGACACAGAATAATTTTTCTATGACTTATTGATCAAGGAGACCCTAAAGACAATCCCCAAACAACACAGGCTGTTATCATTGCTCCAAGTTACCCAGAATAGCTGGCACCCTTTGGTTTCAGCATACAGAGAAGTCAAGGGCAAAGAGGCCAGGTAACCTCCTCCTGCTGTCTAGCTTTTACAGTGCCAGATAGGGCTATGAGGCCATGGAGAGGAAACATCATTAACTGATGTATCCAGTAGTGGACCCTCAGTGCCACAATACTGACCTGCTAGGCAAAATGCGCCCTGGGTGCAATCCTGGCCTGGCTGCTATGGGGAGTACTGGTTTCTGTTTAGGTTTGATTCCTGTTCACGCTTCTGGTTAAAATCCGGTGGCTGGGGAAGCCAAAGACCCTTAGGGGAATATCCTACTGCTATTGCTTTGCTAAAGAAAGATGCTATCAAAGTGCCTTCTAAATGTTTATATTTTTACTCATTCATTAGTAATGAATGATTCAACCCTGATCAGAAAAGCTTCTTTTTGCTGTGGGAAGCAGTTACTGCAAAGATTCATAATTGTTCAAAGTGCTGAGAATAAGAGACTGTTGAGGGCTCATACCTGTCAGACATCCATGTCAACACTCACAAGGCTCAGGAACCAATGTGGAAGAAGGGATGGGAAAATCGTAAGCCAGAGGATGGAGAGAAGTGCTGGGAAATACAGTCTTCGGGACATGGCATGGCTGTTGCCTTCATAAGCTCAGAGCAACTCCAGGTACCTGCTAGTCAATCATTCCAGCATGGGTGGGGAAGGAGTCATGAGGCTCATGTCTAGCTGAAGGACTGTCGGTAACTGACAGCTGCTGGAGAAGAGGCAGTCATATAGACTCCGAAGTGCAGGCACCTATACGTTTGAGGTCTATGTTCCTGTCATGCAGAGAGCACTAATTAGGTTCAGTAGAATTAATCTAATAGGTATATTAATATGTTTTATTATATGATATATAATGTACCTTATATATTAATATATTCTATATTAATCTAATGTATAGACTATATGAAGGTGGGAGGGGCTTGTATTGAGGGAAAGGTTCAGAAGAAGTTGAAGTGGTGAATTGGAGGCGGATATAATCAAGATACATTGTATACATGTATGAAGTTGTCAAAAAAATATTTTAAAAAGAGAAAGCCATATTTCTGTGTTTCTTAAAAAGAAAAGAGAAGGCCAGGAATATATTTGGTGGAGGTGCAGTATGATGCAGGGGAAGGGGGTGACTCTGTGGGTCCATGCTGAGGCATCCCTTCCCCCTGAGGTACCAGCCATAGACAGTATAGTATGGTATAGAGTTTATTTAGGGCATGGGGAGGGGAGTTGAGGTAATAGAGACAGACAAAGGTGGTGGGGGAGGGAAGAAAGAGAGAGGGGAAGGAGGAGGAAGAGGAGGAGCCAGCCATGAGCACGTGGAGGGGGGAGGGGAATGAGAAGAGAAAGGACAGAGGGGGAAGAGAAGAAAGGAAGAGCAAGAGAAGAGAGTGAGGAGGGTACACACAGCTCCATTTATAGTGAGTCAGGCCTGCCTGGATGTTGCCAGGTAACTGTGGGGCGGAGCCTAGACAAAATGCCAACACATATCATTCCCTATTTAGAGCCAATCATTATTTCTCATTTTTATGAACCTCTCTAGGTTTCTCCTACTGCCCTCCACTCGAATTAAACTCAACAGTTAATTCCAGTCTCTGTAAAAAGGACCCACGCTGGGAAGACCCTTAGGAGAGGTGGGTTCTAGTCCAAAGCCCCTTGGTCTTTATCTGGGTGAGGACACATACATCCAGTTCTTCTCAGCAGGCACAGAACAGAGCAGAGCTGCTCAAAAGGAGCCTCAAATCTTGGGTCCTCATTCTTTTAAACCAAATGTTTGTTCTTTCTTTATTTTTTTTTCTAATGAAATTATTTCCCCAGGTTCAAATTCCTGTGTGCTTGCATCCTTCTCATCTTTCTGAATACAGGCAGAGTGCCTTGAGGATCAGGGAGAGGAAGCACAGTGTCCTGTTTTCTGCCTTGGTTACCTTACCTGTTCTCCGCACAGGAGCTGTGACCGGTGGGCACCGGTCTGCACATTCTTTGAATGTGCAACGTCACCTCCATTGGGGAAAATAACAAACTCCTGGTTTTTGTTTTAAAGTGACACCTAGACAACTAGTAAGGGCTCCAATGGAGCCAGTGTCAGGCTGTGCCCTGGCAGCTCCCCAGAGAACAAGGGACACCTTCTGTGCTTGGAGGTACCATTCAGATCTAGCATGATGTTTTCCAGATCTACCTATGAAACAGATGTGCCGATGCATACTGAGGACCGTTACTGTGAAGTGAGCTAGCCACGGTGGATCTGGCTTCCTTCTGGAATGTGGCTTTGGGTCCATGATAATTCTGCCTCAAGGGAAGGCATTCTGCATTTAGTGCCTTTGAAAATAAAGATTTTGATATAAAAGCTGACAGTATTTCCAGATCCCTTACAACAAATATGAGAGGTGCAATGTGGCTGAAAATTTTAACTGTTTTCTGACACACGTGGTAAGGAAGTGCATGGATCTCTTTTCTCTGAAAATAAACATTTGATTTTTCTTGCCAATTGGAAACTCCATGATCAAATAAAACCCTAAACGCTTTTAAGTGAATGAAAATTCTGAGGAAAGCCATACAAAATAATTCCAAGTGTTTTGTTTTTCCAAAATATGGACATCCTTCCTGAATGGTGACCATGATGAAGACAAAGAAAGTCCACAGTCAGCTGACCACGTGCATAAGAGTGAGGTGGGGAGCATGGACGATCTGTCAGCAGCCTGAGAAGAGAGCTTATGTCTTTGTCCTGGCGTTATATCTACTACTTGAGTCTGTGGACCAGTCAGTGGAATATAGTTAGTTCCACCTGGCATGTTTTTCCTCTGAAACACATTTCTTATCTTATGAATACTTGGCTGTTCTTTTCATTTTTGATGTTTAAAAAAAAAATGGCATTCCTTTCTTCTCTGGGTTTGGGTCTGGTTGGCTTCCAGAAATGCATTCTACTAACTTGGAAGATGGGACAGGGGAAGCTGAATGGTTACTTTATTCCACCAGTGGGGTCCCAGGCTGTAGGCATCAGCCACAGCACCGTGTGGGCCTTTCCCACAATCCCCTGGGGTCATGCAGCTTCCCTGGTGGTAGAGGACACCGGGAGGAGTTCTGCCTGCAGGAGCACACCTGGCATCTGCTGGCATCCTGCACGTCACAGTCACCAGAGAGGTTTGCCTCCAGCTCTGCTCTGGCCTTATTTGCTTCAGTGTTCCCTGACAAACGCCCTGGTTTGTGTTTTGTAGCTCGTGATATCAGAATCTAAGTCTTTGATTATAAACGTTTGACTTTCCCTGTTTATAATTTAAAAGTCAAAAACATGCTTCAGGAATCATCACAACACATGGTGCATTGGATGCTATTACTGTGGCTTTAATGCCTTTATTAAGGAGGTATAAGGCAGTCATCTGTGAGACCACTTTCTTCCAAACTCAAAGCAATATAATTTTTTCATACAATCTTCAAGCAATTTAATGAAAGTGAGGAGTCATCTCATTGGTAAAGATGATACTCAAGTGCACATTTGTCCTGCTCTCTTCAGGTCTTGTGGCTAGCCCACTAGCCAGGCACACAAACCGCACAGCCATGAAAGGGCATCAACAAAAATTAGTGTGAAACCTACCCGATCATTGGTAAAGGCTTGAAGCTTTTTGTTATGTTTTTATTATTACTATATCATCACCATCATCACCACCACCACCACCATCATCATCATCATCAGACAGGCTCCCTCTATATATACAGCCCAGGCTAGCCTCTGAGTTCATCGTGATTCCAGGTCATTCTAAGACTACAGGATGTTGCAGGAGCATAGTCCTGCTTCAGCCCTGGGAGCAGTTATTTCTTTGAGCACCTGACTCCTTCTCTGCCGTGGGTTTTGCTTTGCTGCTGTTTTCTAACTCTTCTCAGTAGGTAGTCACTGTCTTTACAGTGTTTAGAATTTTTAAATGATTTAAATTGCCCTCACGTGAGACCTTCAATACAATAGTAACCATACATACGCACAGGTCTAGATGGCCCGAAACCCTCTGTTTAGACCAAGCTGGCCTCATCACGACAGATTTTAATTTTCTTTTTTAGGAAAATAATATAGAATTCTCAATCTCTACCAAATGGGAATCTTGTATGCTATGACACATAACCCATAGTTTTGTAACCTATAATAGCTTGTGTTTTGTCTATGTGCAAACCGAGATATCTTTAATAACACAGATGTTTTTAGTGGTGTGTGTGTTATGCCCAACAATATCTCTCTATTATATGAATACACATACATCTATATATCTTTCCAATTTCAATTCCAGCTGCAGCCTGAATCAACTTTGTCTAAACATAAGGATCACAAGTTACTTCCCGTTTTCTTCTGCTCATCCTCAAAGGTCCAGTCTTCACTTCCTGTCGGGAACCTGGGAGACTGAACCTCTAAACTTTGGTTTCTGCTTCGCAATAGATAGCTTCATGGCTGGGCAAGACTGCAAGTGGAAAGAGAAGCTGAGGTACCTTCTCCCCTCCCTTTCCCTTCCTGGTCATCTCCTATCATCTCGGTGTCAGCTCCATAGTTCAGGTGGTACCTTCTGAGTTGAAGCTACTGTGTTCTGGTCACAGGGTCTCTTCTCTTTGCACTGCCAGGATTAGAAGCCACAATAGCTTGCAGACCTTCCTCATATCTGGATGGCTCATCACCTTTGGTATTATTCAAGTCCTGTGGGCCTTCTGTTGTTTTTAAAACAAAATCTCAATCCTTTGATTTTACCACATGAAGACTCAGGAGCCAGATGCTGGAGCGAAAGCCTAGTAGCTCAGAGAGGCAGAGAAAGTACCAGCTGACCTTCCTCTTCAACTGACATCCCAGAAGGAAAGGGCCAGTTCTTCTTCACAGAGTCTTAAAAACCCTTCTAACTGAATGTCCTTCCTTTCTGCTTCCGGTGTGTCTCTCTATCTGTCCTCCCGACTTCCCCCCCAGTCTCTATGGTTTTTTTCCTATGTTCCTTCTCCTGACCTATCCTTGACTTTATTTAATCTTGTTTACAATAAACAGAAAGTTCTTGGATTAAAAGTGTGTTCTTGGGCTGAGCCACACTGTAACTAGAAACAGATTTTTCTAGTACACAATCTCGTAATATGATCAAATATCCTACAACACTCTTGGATTAAAGGTGTGTGCCAGGCCTGAGCCACACTATAACTAGAGACAGGTTTTTTTCAGTACACAGTCTCAGGGTTCACAGTGTGATCAACTATTTTGTACCAACCTTCAACTGTGTATAGTCCCTGGACCAACTGTTATAAAGTGGATCCTTTGAGTGAAATTTTGTGTTCTTTGGGACTTGGTGGCAAAGGACCAGGCTTGACTTCCTCCCCCCCTTTCCTTTTGGAAAAACGATAGGAATACACAGTGCCAGTGCTGATTAGAGTCCGAGAGTTAGGGTGCACAAAGGACGAAGGCGATGGGATGATGGAGACTTACTCCTCTAGCGTCTACTTTCCAACTTGCAGTTGACTCCGTATCTGATTCCCAGAGAAATCAACCAAGAACCCGGCTGAGAACTTCTAATGACATTGTCTTTTGGAGAATTTGCCTCAGAGTTCTGAGGCTTAGGAAGTGGTCCAGAAGTCTCTTCCCAGGGCCTTTTCAGGATGCTGTGCTGAGAATCCCAGCAGTATTTTGTAAAAGAGACAGTCCTGGCCCATGCCTGCTGGCTTTGATTTCTACAGGATACGCCCCCGCCATTTCCATGACTGGCTTCATTATATTCTCCTTCTGATTATCCTCCCTGCCGGAGATGAGATGGAATCATTTTACGCATTTTCCAACTTTGCTGGCAGAGTGCAAAGCAGTAAACCCAAACAGATGGGAGCAGGATGCACTGTCAGTCACGGGGCCTGAGTTCCCTTTGGGCTGTTTCCTGCTTCCACATTTTATGCTCGATCCCCAGTGACTGATCTTTCACTCTGGACCCTGGCTGCTTAGTTGGCTCCATGTCTTCTCAGCCACCCAGATGCCTGCGTTTCCTGGATTTGCTCACCTTGAGCTTTCTCTATCATAGGGAGTCCCTCATGACGGTTCCCTCGTGAACTTCCTTGAAAACTGAGGTGGGAGCATCTGTGTACTCCTGTGGTTGAGATCGTATCCAATCATGAATCTTAAACTGAAGATGTGGGACACCAAAACGGCTGCACAGGGGGAGGCCCTTGTCTCACAGCACTGCACACCTGAGTTAGAGGACCTAATTCCCTGCGTCGTCCTGATTTCCACACATGTGCTGGGGCGCACAGCCTTACACACGGAGGTCCTCAACAGTAGCAAAACAACAATGATAAAGGAATTGGAGAAGCATCCAATACAGCCCAAGTCCTCACATTACCTCTTGGACTATGAACAGAAACAGTCCGTAGCCTGGATTGCCTTCTGTGGCAGCTCCCCACAGGAAACACCAAAGCATCATCCAACCCAAACTCACAATTTTTCGTGAAACCATGTGAGTTTTCAGTCAGCTCTGTCTCATAATGGGAGCTCTTATTTCCTCTTCTAATACGTTCCATAATTGTCACAAGTTCCAAAAGTTTGTAATTCCAAAGAATTCCAGTACCTTCTAATTACAATGATTTTTAACTATGTATCTCTACATTCTTTTTTTTTTTTTTTTTTTTTTTTTTTTTTTTTTTTGCATAATCTTGAGTCAGTTTGAAGGATAATTTTATCCAACATAAACTCCAGATTTCCCTAGTTTTAGGGTGTCAGGAACAAACACACTGTTGTTTGTTTGTTTTGCCTATGTTTGTCCTTGCTACAGTTTTTGTCAAAGCTACAGACGCCCTTAGTTTTAGCCAGCAAGGCATCCGTCTGTGCCTGAGCGGTTTGGTCTTAGATACTATTTCTCCAAACGGCCTGAGTGTGGCTCCTTTTTCAGTGGCTGGCTGCCCCCATTAGCAACGCTGCATTCTCCGGCTTCTTCTTTCAATTCCTGTGCTCACCCAGACGCTTCCCGTCCTCTCATCTCCCTGAATGGTCCACAAGACAACTAGTTCGACACTCAGTCCCTCACAACGACATAAACGCTATTCTTGTCAGGGACTTGCAGTAAGTTTAGACTACTGTTCCATTTCCATGCAAACTTCTGTTTTTCCTGGAGTTAGTAAGTTTACCCTTGGATTTATGCCATCCTGGTAACTCAGCTCCAGTTTTTCACAGGCCGTCTTTGTCTTTCCTTGGGCCTCCCATCCATTTTGTATTTCTGGAACAACGTCTGTGGTCACTGATGTACAGGGCTTGTGCTCTGTACCTGTGCACAACCATTGTCCCAGGCCCCACGACTCCCTCCATTATTGGTTTAGTCTTTGGGTTTAACATGAGCTTTATGTTGTTGGTGTGCAGGTTCCAGAAGGTCCTTCTTATGTCATCACAGTTGATCTACAGTGGCTTGGTGAATGATTCTAAGACAGAAACCGCTTTCCCTTAGAATCTCGAAAGCATTGCCCCACTCCTTCAGGCCTTCACTAAGGCTTGCAAGACAGAGTCAAGTGGTCCGTCCAGGTCTTGCTTTGCACTCTCTCTCTCCATCCTCCCTCTCCAAGTATGTGCATAGGTGTGTGCCTGGATGTACCAGTGTGTGCATGAGCACATGGAGGCCAGAGGCCAGCTTTGAGACTCTTCTCTATCACACTCCACCTTATTTTTTTGAGACAAGGCCTCTCACTGAACTTGAAACTCTCCATTTTGGCTAGATGGGCTGTCCAGCAAGCTCCTATGATCTGCTGGTATCTGCCTCCCCATTGCTGGGGTTACAAGTGCCTGATGCCATGCCTGGCTTTTACATGGGTTCTAGGAACTGAACTCAGGTCTTGCAAGCACTTTGCCCACCAAGCCATCTCCGCAGCTCAGATATGTGGTGTATTTTCTTAGACCCTTCAGGAAGCTTTTGTGTGTCTTCTACTTGGTTTGAATACTGAAAACGCTTGGTAAGGCTCAGATGTAATTATGTGTTCTGATAGCTTGGCAGCTTGGTTGGCTCTATTTTAGTTTTTGAAATTAAAATAAAATTACATCATTTCCCCTTACTCTTTCTTCTCTCCAACCCCGCCTCCCATGTGTCCTCTGCTTTCTCTCTGTCAAATTCATGTGACCTCTTTTTCTTTAATTGTTGTTATACACACACTTCTAAATATGTAAATATAACATGCTCAGCCTCTATAAATATTTCTTGTATGTATATGATTTCAGGGCTTACCACTGGGTATTGGATAACCAGTTGTGTGCTCTTTCCTGGGAAGATCGTTTCTCCCACTCTTGGCCCTCCTTGGTTGCCCACAATTCTTTGACTAGGCTTGGGGCCCAGTGTAGTTTCCCTGACATTTCTAGAAGATTTAATCTCACAGAAGAGCTTTCTGTACCTCTGGCTGTTACATCTTTCTCCCTTCTTCTGCATCAGTCCCTGATCCCTGGGTATGGGGGCCAGTTGACTCTTTCCACAAAGGATTTCAGAACTCTTAGTGTTGAGAGGAATTTTTTGCTTTGACACAGTGTTAAGTCTTTCCCCTTTATTTCCTGCCTGGCAATGGAACACCAAAGCCTAAGAGAAAAGAATGAAGAAGGAATTCACTGGATGCCTGCTCTACTCTGAAAGTCTAGAGATCCTAGGACAAAGAATTGCTAGAGCAATTCTTCCAATGAAAGTGAAAAAGTCCAGGGAGACTGTGACAGCTCATCCAAATGAGAACATGCCCAATTATTTCCTTCCTTTTTTCCTTCCTTCCTTCCTTCCTTCCTTCCTTTTTTTCCTTCTTTCCTTCCTTCCTTCCATCTTTCTTTGATTCCTTCCTGTCCCTGTGATCTCACCCGCTCTTCTCTTTCTTCTCCCCTCCTTCCTTCCTCCCTTTTGTTTCTTTCTTATTTCTTAAAATAACAATTTGATGAACCTTTCTAAAGATTCCTACGGGGTGGAGAGCTGTGAAGGTGCATGGGGTAGGCCCATCTCCCTCACCTAACACATTTTCATGGGAGCTTAGTGGATTCTATGGTGAAAAAACCTGTGTAATGGCTGTGCTAAACTTTTTAAATTGCCTAATCCTGGACATTAGGAGAAAGTGGCAGAGAGAGAGAGAGAGAGAGAGAGAGAGAGAGAGAGAGAGAGAGAGAGAGAGAGAGAGAGAGAGAGACCCCGAAAGAAGAAAACCACACCTGCCATTGATCATTATTCATTTTTTTCTCCTAGTTTTTGTTTCGTAAGATGTTCAGCATCATGACCACTGTCTTAGATGCTCATATGCACACACACTGATGGACTCACGAGGCTAATATGATAGGAACTGGACAAACCTCAACGTCTGTCAAAGCACGTGATTGGTTTCCGAGATGTGTTACCCAGGTCAGCCGTCATTTTACTATGTAGCCAAACATAGTCTCGATCCCATGATTTTCATGCCTCCACCCCACGAATACTAGACTATAGCCATGCTCCACTGAACTCAATTCCTTCTTATCTTTGATGCAATTTGCTAACTAACCTCTCTTCTGTCACTTTATTAATGCAGCTTGTATAACTAAGCCACTGAGAACAAAGAGACCATTCATACATACCTCATGTGGTGCTCTATAGCTGCTTATAAGCTCCTATACTTTTCTCTGTGCTGAAGAGCAGCAGGAGTTTGTGGGGGTTGTAGCTCATGCATGGGCGTGGGTCCTGTTGGGCTGAGTTGTGGGTCCCACGGTCTGCCACAACTCAGAGGGGCAGAAACACAGGAATTTGACTGAGTTTACTCCACACGGTGGACCCTGGGCTATGAAAAGCCACGGAGCTCCACTCCAGGTGTGGGGAGATCTCAGTCTGAGGTCCCACAGGGGCGGAGTTCTTGGGTCGGAGGTCTCTGGCCGAGGTGGCTGGCGGGAGACTGGCTGGTCTCAGCCCTTGGGCTCCCAGATGCTGCTGAGGGACTGCAGAAGGACTGAGGGGTAGGGCATACGGGCCGGACTGGCCCGCAGCCGAAAGGGGCAAGAGAGAAAGAGAAGCTGGGCCCCGTGGGGTAGATAAGACTCTGGGTCATGGCTGGCCCATCTAGCTTGCTTGGGTTGGCAGGCCTTCGTGTCTGGAACACAGAGAGGTCCTCGGCAGGAGATTAGGCAGCGGCTCATTGGTGGAAGGCCCCCTCTATGGTTCTCCACAGCAAGCCCCAAAGACAAGAGGAAGTCCATGGCTTTAAACGATTTATTATCATGGCAGAAAGTTAATGAAGCTGTACCCCATGTCCTCAGGGTGGGCCTGAGGCTAAATACCTTTTGTGAGCAGGAGAGTCTGGTGGAAGAACAATTTTAAGAAGATGTGTTTCTAGAATGAGAGGAGGGGAGCACAGGGGCAAATGATGGTGTTATAAGGCTAAATTGTGTATCTTAATTAAATAATGTTCTTTAAAGTGCACTGAAGCCGGGTGGTGGTGGCGCACGCCTTTAATCCCAGCACTTGGGAGGCAGAGGCAGGTGGATTTCTGAGTTCGAGGCCAGCCTGGTCTACAGAGTGAGTTCCAGGACAGCCAGGGCTACACAGAGAAACCCTGTCTCGAAAAACCCAAAAAAAAAAAAAAAAAAAAAAAAAGCACTGAAATGGCTTTTTTTTTTAAAGAAACTAAGCATTTAGAAAAGTGACCCCACAAACATCCCTCACCAGAACGTGATAAACACCCTGCTTTAGAAATCCTAGACTTTGTGCTTTGCATCTCAAAGGAAATGGTGCTAAAGAGCTGAATCCACAGCTCCTGCCAGCTCTCCGAAGAAAGGGTGGTGTGTGGGCTCTGCAGGCTGAAGGCTCCTAAGTGCCATTCAGCTGCCACAGGGAATAAACAGTCTCACTGCTGAGAAGTGCTTCTCGTTGTTGTTATTGCTATTATTATGTATAAGTGCATGTCTCTGCGTGTGTGTATGTGCACAGGAGTGCATGTATGTATGTATGTGCATGTGTATGTGTATGTATGTGCACATGTATGTATGTATGTGTGCATGTGCACAAGAGTGCATGTGCTCACAGACACCAGAGGCACCAGATTCCTTGGATCTGGAGTAATTGATGGTTGTGAGCTGCCTGACATGGGTGCTGGAAACTGAACTTGGGTCCTCTGGAGAACCAACTAGTGCTCCAACTACTGAACCATCTCTCCAGCCCATTTTAACCTGTAGCAAAGGTGACTACAGTAATAGGCTATGCACTGTCCTGGGCACTTTCTTACTCTATGGGGCATTATCTCATGTGATCCTTGCACAAACTTTGGAGGTTGCTTCTGTCTTTATCCTCACATCACAGGAAGAACCTGTCTAAAGTCCTAAAGCTTAGTCACTACTAGAGTAGGGGACAAATCCAGGACTTGGGTCCCCAGAGTTCCTATAACCCCAGAAGGGACTCACCTCTACGTGCATCCCCTTGGATCCTCTGCCCTGCATGCTGTACTGGACTCCCAAGGCCTCACCCTCCTCCACCGTGTTCTCCTTCAGCTCCTGCAGTACTTGCTACCAAGTTTGCCTTCTAAAACAGGCTCCCAGTCTTAAAACATTTCAAACATCATTTCTCTTTTGTTACAGGAGCTATAAACAGGTCAAGTTTACAGGGACAGTTCTGAAATCTAAGAACCAACATCAAGTTTCATTAAAAACAAATTCACTTTGTAAGCAATTAGGATGCCTAAGACTCTAGCAAAGATTCATATGTATTTATTCACCCATGACTTCCATACAATTGGAGAAGTCATATAAACACACACACACACACACACACCCCACTATACAAGATATTACCAACAAATGAGATAGGTTCAAGGTAAACATAGTAAATTTAAGACTGAGCACACGCATGCAAAGTACATTATTATGTTGTTATGCTGGGGCTAGAACTCAGGGCTCTATGCATGTTGGGTAAATATTCTCACACTAAGCTATCCCTAAGCTGTAGGCCTCATTCCTGAACTAAAATGAAGGCAATCATGGGACAAATGGAGTTATAATGAAAGGGGAAATCTCTAGTCAGTGATCTCTTATAACTGGGACTTTTCCATAAGTGGGTACGTTTGTCATGACATGAGCCTACCTGCCTACCCTGTCGTACGTACATGGGCTCTGACACTTGGAGCGACTCCATTTCTCTGGGCCCTCACTCGCAAAGCAAGAATTCGAAACCCACTTCAGCCCGTGCTTTGGTTGCTGTGCCCTTTAGTCAGTGTTTGTTTCTCATGCTGGTGGTGGAGCCTTGGGCAAACAACTTCAACAGAGCTACACTTTCAACTCCTGTGCCACAGTCTTACGTGTATACTCTCATTTAAGGTTAGCACAGGGATATAAGGGGCCAAGATGGAGGAAATGAAAGCTTGCGGATGGAAAGACCCTCACCTGAGACCCTGCAGCTAGTGAACAGTAAGGAGT
Source organism: Arvicanthis niloticus (assembly GCF_011762505.2). Classification (NCBI taxonomy): domain Eukaryota; kingdom Metazoa; phylum Chordata; class Mammalia; order Rodentia; family Muridae; genus Arvicanthis; species Arvicanthis niloticus. The sequence goes on along the minus strand of NC_047660.1, from coordinate 58,218,102 downwards.
TGGGCATGGGGAACCCAGAAAACTGCTGCTTCTAGGTGGCTCTGTCTCTGGAAGGTCAGATGCCCCTTGTGGTGAGACATCCTTGAAGCTGTAGGTGGGGTTCCTGCTCCATTAGAAACTCAGCCACCAAGGCCCTTTCCCACTTTCCATGCATGCTCAACAAAGACCCTAGATCATCCTGGCCTCCTTCAGAAGACCCTAGCTTAATTCTTAATTATAGCAGTTCTTGCAAAGCAATTCTGACACCCTCTCTTAGCCCTATGGATTTGTCTAAAGCAGTTCTTCACCTGTGGGTTGTGACCTCTTTAGGGTGTGGTGTCACAGGACACTTCTATAGGGGACACATATCAGATACCTTGGATATCAGATATTTACATTGCAATTCACAACAGTAGCAAAATTACAGTTATGAAGTAGCAGCAAAATAATTTTATGGTTCTAGGCCACCACAACATGAAGAACTGTATTAAAGGGTCACAGGCTTACAAAGGGTGAGCGCCTGTGGTCCAGGGTATCATGAGAAGAAATACCCTAAAAGGGAAATCATCAGTCCACTGTGATTTTGGAGGGGCTGCCTTACCCCATAAATACCTTTGAATCTCAAGAATAGTTGTAGAAATTTCTCTAAATTCACAGTGCAGAGCTGAGTGAATGTCTGTCTGCTTGGAGTCATGACATTTTGCTCTCCTTGGAGCGTTTGTGTTACTTGGCTTTGCTAAACATACATCTGCTTAAACTGTCTGTATTTCCCCACTGTGTTCTTTCTTTCAAGACGATAAGAACTCATAGGTTCCTATAACAGCAAGGCAGCCTCACTGGCATGGCCATCTTCAAGCCAGTGAGCACGCACACTCAACCTCTAACCAGGAGTGTGAACGTTTAAATGACTGGCAGCCTTCACAGAAGCCAACAGGGAGGTGACAATGCCTGCCTCCATGCATTATCTTTCAGGGACTTCACATTCTCTCAGGAATAAAAAGTTCCCTCTCCAGTCTTATGTGTTATAATAAAAGCTGTCCATTTTGACCCAGTGAGAAATGTTTACTTTTAACTGTATTGATAATATATTTCTTCTGGTAGAATTTTTTTAGACACTAATATTGATATTGCCAATACTTATCTGATCCCAATCTGGGTGTCTAATACGACTTGACATAGGCTAGGGTCATCTGAGGAGGAGCTAAGGTGAGGAATTAGTTCTATCAGATTGGTGTTAGGCCAGTCTTTGGGGGCGTTTCCTTTACTGATAATTGATGGGGAGGGCTTAGACCATTTTGTGTGATGCCACCCCTGGGCAGTGGGCCTAAGTTCTTTAAGAATGCAATCCAGAGCAAGCCATGAGGGGTAAACTAGTGAGCAGTGTCCTCCACAGCCTCTGCTTCAGCTCCTGCCCCCAGGTTCCTGCTGTGAGTTCCTTCTGTGACTTTCCTCAGTGATGGAGTATATATAACCTGAGTATTTTAAGCTGAAATAAATCCATTCTTCACCAAATCCCTTTTGGTCATGGTGTTTTATCATAGCAACAGGAAGCACACTAAGATGACTACCCATCACCAAGTACTGACAGCATCAGACAGACTTTGAAACAAGGTTGTGTATTTGCATCTCATTTATATCCATCCATTTGTCATATGTCTAATTGTGGTTCTCTCTCCCATGGAGGTGGAATGCATTAAAAATGTCACTAAATGTTGCCTACCTGAAAAGGTCCTGGACATTTCTTCTTCTTCTCTCCTTTGAATCATTTTAGTATCACAAGTAAATGGAATTGGTTGCTTCCCCTCTCTCCTGGAGGGGAGGTGAATGTTTCTTCTTCATAACACCACTAGCTTTGTCCAGTGTGTTAATTTTATTTTTGTTGCGGAGATAAAATATCCTAGCAAGAAGCAACCCAGAGAAGAGAAGGAAAGGTTTATTTGGCTCACAGTTCCAAATGGTTGGATCAAAGGATGCAGAGCCCAGGGATATGGAGGACCAACTGTATTGGCTCCAGACAACTCCAACAACAAACAGCCCTTGGAAGGTGAGTTTGGACTTTTATATGTAGGGAGTGTGGGTGGATTTGAGCAAAGGCAGGCATTTTCCTCCTCTTTTGATTCCACTGAGAAAAGCTGCAAGCGTGGGCCTGTCTGGCTGTGTGGATACTCCCGTGGGTTTATCACCACTGTTAACATTCTGCTTTGTTTGATGAGGCGTCCATGTTTGAACGATGGTTACCCAAGATTACCCTGGTCACTCCCATGAGCTTTGTGGCGACCTCAGTGGATTGTTAAACCAGCCTCAAGGCCAGCAGCCCTCATCCAGCACCTTCTCAGTTTCTGCTCAAGTTAGAAGACTCCCCTGAGACATAACCCACAAGCCCTTGGAGGTGACTTTGGCAGTGTTCTTATATAAACAGATGACGGCAGCTGGTAACATTAGCGACTTCGCTTGTCATCTCCTTTTTCTGGGGCGGTTGCTTCCCTGAGAATTATTTGTGTTTGCCATGTTCATCCATGGCAACCATACAACACATGTATCCAGTGCCCCTCCCCACACCAGCAGTTGCTTAGTCTCTTTTTCACGGTTCTATTTTGGGAGTGATGTGGACTTTCAACCATGCTAGGTTGAGTTCTTGCCCCCACCAAGTCACCAATGGTACCTTGTAAAAGAGTCTTCTATTTGGTCTGCACTTTAAGAGAAGGAAAAAAAAAAAGTCAAATTTTCTCATTTGTCCCAAAGATGTTACTATCCACGTTTCAATTTTAAAGGATTAAAAATAGACAATGTTTTCTTCCTGGATAGAGGAAGGGGCTGGCTGGATAGTTCGGTGGGTAAACGTGCTTATTGTACAAGCCTGCCAACCCCTGGAGTCCACAGCTAAGAAAAATGGCACCTGAAATTTGTCCTTGGACCTAGCACATGCCCTTGGCATATGCAAACCACATTTACATGTATACAGGCATTAAACTCTTATGAGCACTAAAAAAAATAGAGATGAATAGTAGAGCACAGCAAGGCATGCACTGATAAGCAAAATCAACAAATACAGAACACCAGAAATGTTCAAAAGCAGCCGTCTGCCTTTCATACTCCCTCTGTCCCAGAGCTCATAGGAGGTCCTGAGAGGAGACCTCTTAGGGGCTGAAGGATGGCTCCGCTGGTAAAGTGCCTATTGTCCAAGTAGAAGAACCTTAGTTTCAGCCCTAGAATTCACCCAAAAAGCCGGGCATCATGGCACATCCCAGCACTTCCCAGCACTTCGAAGTTGGAGACAGGAGGATCCTTAGGGCCTGCAGACCAGCGATTTGTCCTTCTTGGTGAGTTCTAGTGGATGAGGGGGTGAGGGTGTAAGGGAAGTGGGAGGTGGGGGTTAGGAGTGGGGGATTTGAAAGTCCTGTGATGAGGACACTGACTCTGGGACTAGGTGTGGAGAGACAGATCAACTTCACTTGGGGTGATTCAAAGATTATATAGTTTTTGGGACAGGGGTAAAAATATCCAGAATGGGCAAATGTCATTGGCTGACGGCATAAAGTACTAAGACACCTTGTGGGCATGAAGAAGCATTTCAGGAGGCTCAGGTGTTAGCCGAACAGGTTTGGTTTTTTATTTTATTTTATTTTATTTTTATTTTATTTATTTATTTATTTATTTATTTATTTGCTTGATCAATCTGTTTATTGTCTTTATGAAAAAAATCTTCATAGAAAATTGCTTTAGCTTTCAGCAGCCCGTTCCTGAGCTCTGAGGAAGCTTGTCTTCTTTTGAGCAACCCGGTCTTTCTTCTGGGCAAGAGACATTTTGGGACGATTCCACCTCTTCTTCTTCTTCACTTCGCTCTTGGGCTTCTTCTCATAGACTGGACTCTCTCGGATAGCAGTGTGAGCTTTCTCATACATCTCCTCCATCATGTCTGGAGTGACGTTGTTCTTGATGTACTGCGAGAACTGTTTCTTATACGCATCTTCGTCTTCCTCCATTAGGTAGCCCATGTAGTTGGCCACATTCTGACCCATGATGTGCTTCCGATGTACCTCTGCATGGAACTCCTTGCTTTCAGAGTCATAACCAGGGAATCGTTTGGTACTATGAGGGATAGACAAGCCTCCGTCCACTGCTCCCTTCAGGGCCCCCAAAACTTTATTGCCAGTTGTAGTTCAGGCAAGACCTGCATCCAAATAGCAAGTGAAGGCACCAGGCTGACCATCAATGCTCTCCACGTTGTATTCATTTCCATTCACCTCCACTTGGCCTTCATAGATCTTGTCCATGCCAAACCTATTCAGAAGCCTGCGAGCCAACAGCAGGCCAGTGCAATAGGCTGCAGCATAATTTGTCGGGCCAACTTTCACACCGTATTTTGGAAGTTCATGTGCATATGTTGCACAGACGATCATATCCCCTTCTATGCGGGCATATGCAATCTGGCAGATGATATCTCTTTAGTTACACGAACTATCATCCTATATTTGGGTGTGTTGTGCTTATTCCTGTCCTGGATCACCAATCGTTTCCATGCATAGTAGTCAGTTTTACCCTCTTGTCGCCTTCTAAATCTCACTTGGTATCTTTTAAAGTAGGCCTTATTCTTGACAACTTTCACGAACCCCATCCTGCAGAACAGAGACCCACAACCTAGCCGAACAGGTTCTTATTGGGAGAAAGTAAGCCGGACCTGCAATCTTAACCAAGGCTAGGTGACATTCTGCAGGTATAGGGTATGGGGTCTGAAATCCCCCAGGATGAGAAGAGGACTCACTGACAAAGGGAGTCCACCATTTGGCACCAAGCCCAGAAGGCTATCCTGACAATGGTAGAGTTCAACCTTAACTAGCAGGGCAACATTTATCTATGTATACTATTCACTAAATGTGTGGTGATGCTTAGTAAATTTAGAGTTGAGCAAGCATCTGCACAGTCTAATTCTAGAACATTCCTATTACCTTATAAGCCCCATCCCATGGTAGTTACCCCACATCTTCACTCTTGGCCACAGGAAATCCTGGATTTATTTGAGTATCTCTTTATTTGCCTGCCTGGATATTGCATAGATACAGAAGTGACCAGCCAATTTAAGGAGCTAATTGCTGCCCTTCTGGCATTGGCCTCCCTCTCCCTCTCCAATGGAAACCTCCTCCCCACTTTCCCCATCAACTCTTGATAACTTTTGACTACCTTGCCTCTCCATCTAAACCGTCCTCTCCATCCTCTCTCACTTACCACCACCATCCACTCAATAGACTTCATTTCATATTGATCAAAGCCAACATTTTTTGTTCTGAGATTTTGTTAGTTTGTTTTGTGAATCAGTTTTGCTATGTAGCTCAGGCTGTCCTTGAACTCACTATGCAGCCCAGACTAGCATCAAACATATGATTTTCCAGTGTGTTGGGACTGTAGGCATGCTACACTATGCCTGGCTAAGGCTGATAATATTTTACCTTTTACTATGCAACTGTGCTTAAGGCTTGCATGCTTGTGGCTTGATTCTAAAAGTAGGAAGCTCTAGCAGTCCGGATGTGTTTCTGAGTATTATTGATAGCAGAGCAGGGTCAGGAGCCAAGGGCCATCTCTTTCTCTTCATGTCCAGTGAAGGTGCAGTCACATTCTAAGGGCCATATGCCCACCTCAGGGTTCAGTGGGTCCTCCTGATGTGTCTTTCATGGGATCTCTAGTCTTCCCACAGTGCAGGAGTGCCACAGGCTAGTCATTCCTTTCCAGCATCCTTTTATCCTCCTGCCTCCCCACCTGCCCTCCCCAGTTCCTAATGGCCCTTCTAATAGAAAAGAACAACATAGTTTTCCTGTGTCCTGACATTTATCCCCCCTTAAAAATGTATTTCATTTATTTATTTGGTTGGAAGACATACACCACAACACACTGGCAGATGTCAGAGGACAATGTGTGGAAGTTAGTTCCCTGTTCCATTGTCCCAGGACTTGAGCTCAAGTCATTAGACTGGACAGCAAGTGCCTTTACTACAGAGCTGTCTCACCGGGGGACCACCATTTATCTCTTAATCACATCATTTGTGTGAAGTCCCTCTTTCCCCCCAAGTCCTCAAATGTTTTAGTTTTAAGTGAGATTTTTCTGGACTAAACGTTGGAGTCATTAACCCAGCATTCTGTGTTCTGGATTCTGGGACCCATGCTACATTCTCTAATGTCCCTCTGATGGGATCAGACTTTCTTTAATGGACTATGTTATAAATGACTGGTAAGGAGGTATCTTAGTCAGGGTTTGTATTCCTGTACATCATGACCAAGAAGCAAGTTGGGGAGGACAGGATTTATTCATCTTACACTTCCACATTGCTGTTCTTCACCAAAGGAAGTCAGGACTGGATCTCAAGCAGGTCAGGAAGCAGGAGCTGATGCAGAGGTCATGGAGGGATGTTACTTACTTGCTTGTTTCTGCTGGATTGCTCAACTTGCTTTCTTATAGAACCCAGGACTACAAGCCCAGGGATGGCACCACCCACAAGGGGCCCTCCCACTCTTGATCACTAATTGAGAAAATACCTTACAGCTGGATCTCATGGAGGCATTTCCTCAAGGGAGGCTCCTTTCTCTGTGATAACTCCAGCTTGTGTCAAGTTGACAGACAAAACCAGTCAGTACAAGGGGTGTGGAGACGTAGACGCCCAATGGCACATGAATTGTTTGTTTATATAGTTTATAGTTATCTGGAGCTAGAATTGAAGTTTCAAATTAGTTTTTCATCTCCCACCAGTTGGAATGGGCACCAATAAAAGAGAAAAATAAGGTCAAATGCGGGCAGTAATTTAGGAATGATAGCCTTATCTGTTCCCATTCTAGATCCAAAATAATTGACACAAACACCTGTTAAGTCTAATAACAAGCTTTAAGCACTATGGCTGGGCAGATACACATCTGTTCTAACTCTCTAAGCTTCTATTTCCCAGCCACAGGCCCTCTGTTACTTGCAGTTTGAGTCTTGCCCTGGCTTGCTCTGCTCCATTTGTGTCCTCATGGCGAATCCCTTGGCAACTTGCTCACCATGACTCCTCCTGGACCTCCTGCCTCAGGGTCACCCCTTCTCTTCCCCACTCCTCCCCTTTGGGACTTGCCTGGGATCAGAAGTCCTGTCCTCTCTGCCCAGTCACAGGCTAATCAGCTCTTTATTAACCAGAGATAATTGGAAAACATTCTTTACACAATATTAATACAGGAAATGGTTGAATAATCAAGATAATGTTAGTGTCTGGCGTGTAACCAGATCTGTAGGCACTTAGATCAGCATCTGATTGATTACACATTCCCCCAAACCATCCCCCAACAGTCAAATGCTGGGAAGGCTATAGAGAGAAGGAGAGTCTTATACATATAAACAAGTACAGTGATTCTGGTGTACAGTAGGTTGCTCCTGAAGAAACTAAAGTCTATGCTGTGATCCAGCTACACTACTTCCAGGTGCATTGTCGAAGGAAACTAAATTGTTTTCCCCCATATCTAAGACACATCTACAACTCAAATGCTTATTACAGCACTTTTCACAATGGCCAAGCTATGTAGGCAGCTAAGGTATCTATCAGCAGACAAATGGAGAGAGAAAGCATGGTATATATTGTTGGGCTTCAGACCCCAGACAAGGGGCTGAGGTTTGTATTTTACATACCAAAGCAGACCTGGCCTCCAGATTCTCCCAGCATTCCTCAGTCCCTACTTGGCACAGCCTACCCTCAACCTTGAACTTTCCAGCCTAGGAACTGGGCTGCCCTTTCCTCAGAGGCTCTTCCATATATAATCCAGACATTTTGATCTCTCTCTCTCTCTCTCTCTCTCTCTCTCTCTCTCTCTCTCTCTCTCTCTCTGTCTCTCTCTCCCTTCCTCCCTCCCTCCCTCCTTTCCTCTCCCTCCCTCCCTCCCTCCCTCCTTTCCTCTCCCTCCCCCTCTTTTTCTCCCTCCCTCCCCCTCTCTGCATGTGCACTCTTTTTCTCTCTTCCTCTTTCTCTTCTCCCTCTCCACCCCCATCTCCCTCCCCATGGTGGTGACTTCTCTGGCCTCCTTCCTTGGGACCAGTGAATTCATCCAAGAGCTGCTTCTCAATAAACCCTTCTTTCTATGTTTTAATCTGGGTTGAATTGGCTCATTACTGGAGGAGAAATAACTTATCACATACTTCATGGAACATGTTCAGCTCTCAGAAGATGAAAGCCTGTTATTTGCTGCAAAATGAGACTGGGTGCCTTAGATGAAAATGCCAGGCATGCTAAGGCTGGTCTGTGTTCTGTTCTTGTTTTCATATTTCAAATGAAAAATATGCCTTTTCTTGTTATCTCCTGTGAGCTTTGTTTTAAATCTGAAGTGGACGTTTCTGGTTGTATCATGGGATGCAGACTCATGTGATGTTTTGCTGAGGTAAGACCTGTGGACATGATGTTTTGAGGGAGTATAAAAGGACTCAACAGACAGTGATGCTTTGTTGGTCTGGTGTCTTTGCTGATCTTCACTTAGTTGAAAGAGGCACAGCGATAAACTTCTCCTGACTTCCCAGCTGGTTCTGGTCTCTTCCACTAACTTGTGTGGATTTGGAGAGGGCTGACCGTTTCTTCTGGATCGTGCTGCCGCTGCTGATTGTGTTTGGTATCCTGACACTACTGAACTGGACTGTTGGTATCCTGACAACGGAGACCGGAATTGTCCCAAAAAACTACTTCTAAGCAGGTTCTCATCCCTTTGACCCATTTACCATCTTTTCTCCCCTACCTTTGGATGGTGGGCTAGGATGGGGGTGCAAAGCATTTGAGAACCCTTATTAAAGTAAGTTTAAAAAAAACTAAGCCTACTGAGTTTTTTCTGTCTTCTTATTTTTTCTTCTTTTTGCTTTGTTTTTACTCTTCAAAGTCATTTTCTTTGTTTACTGCCTTTGGCTGTTTTATGTTTTCACTTTCCTTCTATGTCAGCTTGCCTTATATGGATGAACAGATGGGTAAAGACAGTAGTTATTTTGAAGCATTAGTGCAATCCCCTGGCTATTGCTTATCTCATTCTAGGTCTGTCCACCTGTCCCTTAACTGTAGGTCCTGTGTGTGACAGGACCTACTCAGGGACACCCTAATCAACATGACCTGTGTGACAAGCCTGGCCTGGTTTGTAGACTACTTGTTCCTGGTCTTCAGTGAGATGGTACAGATGTTTAGAATGTTCTGATAGGTATTTATGTAACAAGTTAGCACATGCCTGAGGATCTGCAAGTGCATGTGGTTTTACACTCAGTTTTGTGTAGGAATACAGTCGGCTAGCTCTGCTGCTCAGTGGAGCCCATCTCACCATTATCAAGAAGATAGTGAGAGTTTGTAGACCAGTGTGCTATTTGCTTTATGAAGTAATACTTTCTTAAAAATCAGTTCAACAAACTGTACCTCATACCTAGTAAACAATTTGTAATTGTAATTAGATTACTACAATTTGTAATTGTAATTAGATTACTACAATTTGTAATTGTAATTAGATTAATACTCTAAACTTAAAATTTTCTGTTCACGATATGAAAATTTTGTTATTAATCAATACTAATGTTTGTTGAGGTGTTATGGTCAAAGGTAAAGTTATGTTAAAAATACTTGCAATGAAAATGACTCCTTGTTTCTGCGGGATAAAAAAACTGTTGTACTGACTTTTAAGAGATACATATAGACAATCAGTATCATGAACTTTTTTAGTAGCTTCAATAATTTAAAAAGGATCACCATGTGCCTAAGCAAAGAAGGCAAGCAGTCCACTGTCCAGTGCCCAAGGCAAAAGAAAGCACATTCTTGGGAAATAGAGTTCCTGTAGATTTTGGAGGATACTCCATAAGTTCCTGATGACAGAGCTCATGGTCATGTGGTACACCTGTTAGGACTCACCACCAAGCACCCAAACATGAAAAAGGATGGTGGATTGTGTTGATCAAAAGAAAACTACACAGAGAGAATCATTGATCTAGAATCTATTTCTTTTATCAAGAATTAGTTTAGAATTTGGAGAGGTGCTTTAGTGGTTAAGATCACTGTCGCTGTTGTAGAGTACTCAGGTTCAGTTCTGAGCACCCATGTGGTAGCTGAAAACCATCTATAATTCCAGTTCCAGGGGATCTGATGATGCTCCCTCTGGTCTTCATGGGAACAAGGCATGCATATAATGCATGGACACACACGCAGACAAAATGTGCATATCTACTAAATACATAAACATGTGAATAAATAAATGTAAAACAAGGTTTTAAAAAGATAATTCAAGTCAACTGTAATTTAAGAATAGTTTATTGGCTATTGATTCTGGCTGGCTATTAATGAAAGGTTGCTGAGATCTGTGTTCTGCCTTAAGTGACTCCATATTGTATGAAACAGTGGCTTTCAGGTTGTGCCTTGCTCCATTTTACAACAGAATTTGGCTCCATGCAGATGGAAAGTGACCCAGATGAACATGTGGTTCTCATTAAAACTGTTTCATCAAAATCAGGCCTGAGACTTAATCACACCAGACTAATGAAGGATATACAACACCTTCACCAGAGCCCCATACAGAGAACACCTAAGGCTGTAAGGGATGGCCCCACCAACCTGTCTGAGAGATTGGAACTTATATCTCCAGGGCTCAGCTCAGCTCTGTCCTCACTTTTGGTGGTCTATTAAGATTGCCATCTGTCTATATGTTTCTCCAATCAGACCTGGCCAAGCATTTCACCTGCATGGCTATGTGATCCCATACCTAATCTCTAAGTCCTGGGTCCTTTATCTTGCTTCAATCCTGAGGCCTGGCTCAAGCATGTGACCCTGCAAATCAGCTACCCTCCCTTCCATTCATTCACTCTACCTACTGCAGTGACCCTGCCTCTGCCTCCAAGTAGAGTCTCTCTCTGAACTCTGCTGCAGCCTCTTTACCCTTTTGTAGCCATTGTATAACACAACACACACACACACACACACACACACCCCAAAAACCTACCACCTCTGAAGAGAAATTGGGACTATTTGGCAAATTTCAGCCAATGAAACCAACGTAGCTTGTTAATTGGTTGTTATTTAATAGATTGTGAATAGATTGTAAGCTTTCGGACAGACGTGTACATGCCCAGCTATGTTTCTACCACAGCATGTTTGTGACAGTAGTAAAATGACGTTGGAGAGTCAGCATCCTCTACTGGGTTCTTGATGCACGTTAAACACAAGCATCCTGACCTTTCTGAAGTGTCTCCATAATCTCTCTGCATCTTCAGAATCTCTCTGTAGAGATCCGTTGTGCATTCCAAGAGCTACGAAACAAAACACAGAAAGAGCAACGTCAGTGAGCACAGCAGGGTGGAGTGTGGAGATCTAATACCAGCTTTCTTATCAATCAGTGAAGCTGAGCACAGAAGCTCACACTTGCAATCCAGCACAAGAAAATCAAAATCACAAGTTCCAGCCCCACCTGGCCTGCATAGGGAGACACCATCTTTTAAAGAAAAACAGTGTTAGGCTGGAGAGATGGCTCAGTGGTTAAGAGCACTGACCGCCCTTCCAGAAGTCCTGAGTCCAATTCTCAGCACCCACATGGTGGCTCACTACCATCTATAATGGAATCTGATGCCCTTGGAAGGCAGAGGAGAAAGGCAGATCTTTTTGAGTTCAAGACACCAGAGCCACACAGTGGGGCATGGGGTGGGGGTTGTTGAAATAATTAAAAGATGTTTAGTAAGTTTTTGTGAAATTGCTTTCAGGCAACAAGGAAACCTTTTTCGTAGCATTTTATTTTACTTTAGCTCAATCTCCCACTGTCTGGTGCACCCACAGCCTAGAAATATTAGAGTTGTAGCCCAGGGACCTAAAAGTGGACAGTGCTGACTGCACTAGGAACTCTCCAGAAGATGGGTGGTGTCAAGGTCACAGCTGCCAACCAAAACTTCTGTGTCTACCACATCTATCCTTCAAATCGAAAGGGACATTAACTAGACAATTTCTAGAGGAATAAAAGCCAGAAGAATTAGGGACACAGTTCAGTGGTAGAGTACTTCTTGTGATGTAGCAGGCTTGGGTTTGGTCCCCAGCATTGCAAAGAAAGTTAAACAAAACCAATCAAGCGTGCAAATGAACAAAAAAGAAAAGAATCCACAAAATACCGATTACAGCTAAATAGTAATTGTTTTTAGCATGTATGAAGAATATAAGACCAATACATAAAAATCAGTTGAAATTACACTATCAATGAAAATTTTCTGAAATGAAATTTAAAAAGACTATTTTATTTAAAAATATAATAAAAGAGATTAAATATTTAGAAATAAACTTAACAGAAGTAATATAAAACTTATACGGACTACAAACTACAAAACATGGCTGGAAAGAATTAAAGACCTAAAGAAACCCTAATGCCTCATGCTCACAGGTAAGAGGGGTTAATATGGTAAGGGGAATTTGCCCATCTGACAAATCTAGACTGTCCCATGACAAGTATGGATACTCTGCAAGCTGCCAATAATGCTTGAGATATCACACTTTTCAGTTCAAATTTTACTGAAAAGTTGTAGTCATCAAGACAGTGTGGTACAGTGATGATGAGAGACATCCAAACAGTGGGCCACAGTGCATAGTCACAGTCCATAGACAAGTGACTGACAGAAACACCATGTTCACTAAGTGGGGCAATGTCATCTTCCTGTCAGTTAGCTGGAGAATTGAACATCCAAAGGCAGAGAATGAGCTTGGGCACCTACCCCACATCATTTTAAAAATACCAATTCAAAATGGATAAGACCTACATACAGTTAAGAAATCCATGTACAAGATTTCTAAGAGAAATCACACACAGGTATTTATTATTTAGTTACTGTTTCTTCAATATGATCTGAAATAAGTACCATAACCAAAATTGTCAACTTGGGCTTTGTCAACATCAGACATCTTTTTGTGGAGAAGGACACTATGAAGAGAGCAGGCTCTGGGGAAAAAAGACCACAAGATGAAACAAATATGTGCAAACCAACCATCTGATGGGCATCTGTTATCCAGAACATGTGAAGATCTCTCACAGTCCACAATGCAAAAGGATTCACATAAATCCCTCTACTTGTATGACTTCTACCTGTCTTCTTCCTCCACAATGGGCAAATGATGCATTGACATTTCTCAAAAGGACATATATGAGTGGTTAAAAAGCACATAAAAAGATGGCGGTTGCTAGTCACTAGGGAAATGCAAGTAACAGCAACAACGAGGTCCTTTCCATGTGCTTAACATACACTGGAGTGACTATAATAAGTATTTTAAAAGGGGGAATAAATGTTGGCAAGGATATTGAGAAGTGGAAACATTCCCAATTTACTAATGGACCTTAAAATGATGTCTTTAGTGCAGAGAACAGCTTGTTATGTTCACGAACGAGTTCAACATAAAGTTACCACATTGCTTGGTAGTCTCATGCTTAAGAATATGACCAAGAAAACAGAATTTGTATGCTCACACAAACACTTGTATATGCATGTTCGTAGCAGTATTGTTCATAATGGCAAAAACTTGGAAGTAAATTGTCTGTAAACAAATGGGTAGTGGAACAAACTGTAGCATATCTATGTACAGGGATATCATCAATGCCATGTCCCCCCAAAAGGAACGAGTAACCAGCACATACTACATCATGCATGAAGCTTGAAAATGCTTTGCTAGCTTTACAAAAGGAGCTAAGCATAAAAGACTGCTGTGTATTACTTCCTTTTATAGGACATGTTATATGCAAAAACATGAAGATAGAGAATAAATTAGCAATTGTCAGGACGTGGGGAAATGGGACCACAGAATGATTGGTGTTAAGTATGAGAGGTTGGGTATTGAACATACCCATGAACTAGTCAGTGCTTATATGGCAGACCTTGTGAGTGATACCAGGAACCACTAAAATACAAACTTTAAATTGGCGTGTTTTGTAGTATGTGAGATATGGCACTCTCAATGATACACGTAGGCACTCTAAGTCCCAAAGCGAGCATCAGTATGTTTAGGGATGGGGCAGGCTGGTCTTGAACTCTTGGTCTTCCTGACTCAGACTCCCAAAGACTGGGATTATGAGTGAGCCACTACACCTACTTGACACACACTCATTAATGTAAAAATTGTCTTTTTAATGACCTTTGTGCACACTTTGTGTGTTTTGTAACAGTTTTCTGTGTCTCAGTGCCAATACCAGCTGAGGTGTGCTCTTGTGTTTGGGTTTGAGCTTTCTGTGGTTTCGTTCCTAATTTTTTCTAGTTGTTTTTTTTTTAAACAATATTTTTTTAAAGTAACAGTCAACAATAGACAAGGAATTTAGAAATAAAGACTGGTTGTTCAGCTCAGGAAATTCCAGAAGCACTGGAACTGGGAACCTTGGTATGGAGTGGAACTGGCCTTAACACTGTCTTGGTGATTAGATGCAACCTAGAGTGACTGGTGTTTTCATTTTTGTTTTTTGTCCCAGAGCATATTCTGTGGCCTTCATCAGGCCACTCTCAGCACTTCCATTTCTCTAAGTACTGATGAGTAGACCAGTCTCTCACCTTCATATTTTCTTAGGTGTATTCAATACCAAATCTGTTCATTTTAATTGGTTTATCTGCCTTCTATTAAGTTGCAAGAGGTTCAGTCCTCTGTTTCTCTACATACATGACTCATTGGTCTGAAACTCACCATTGTAGCTCAGGCTGGACCCAAACTCAAGTACTGCTCCTGCCTTAGTGTCCTGGGTGCTGGGATTACAAGTGTAAGTTCCCATGTCCAGCTCCATCTTTCAAGACTTGACATAAATTATATTTGGTCTTTTCTTATACAGCTTAAATGTTTCTATGTTCGTAGATGCTTCTATTTCATTACTGGGATGGTTGTAGAATAGAGGGGACTCATGAGCTTCCTTGTCTTTCTCCCTTTATTAGCATTTTAGCTGGTGAATCAGGTGCCACTGCTGACTTACAGGAATTCACCTAAGAAGTCCCCAAGGCTGGAATAGCAGCAGTCTCTATCCCTCCCATCTGGAAAACATACAATGCAACATAAAACATAATCAGTAGCCCACAATGGCCTTGAACTTGTGATTCTCTTGCCTTAGCCTTTTGGCATGTGCTATCACTCCTGGCTAAATTATATTATATTGTCTGATATGGGCCATTATCAGCAACTGCAGGAGACCTGCCAGTTGAACTAAAAGTTTTACCTTTTAAGTCCCTGTTTAAGCTCAGTCTTTGTCCTCAGACACAAGAGGCTTTCCATAAAGCCTGCAGGTCAGCCCCTCTCCCATGGACATGTTGGTTTTGGCAATTCTGGAGCTTTCTTCTCTCCTCAAAAGGAATCATAAAATACAAGGAAATGAGTGCAGGGTCCTAAGAGTGTCTGGAAACAGACGTGGTGATGTTCACATACGGTCTGAGATTTAGTAACTGATAACTGAGCCTGCGGCTGAGCAGATGGCTAGCTCCGAGAGCATCTTCCAGTTCCTGTGCAAGCATGAAGACCTGCCTTATCTGGAGGACTCTCAGGAAGGTTGGGTGTACCTACACATGCTACAGGGTGGCTGGAGCCTGCTGCTCATCATACTGTAGGTGCAGTGAGAGTCCCTGTCTTAAAGACTAAGGCAGAGAGTGGCAGGGCATGCACACTAGTGCACATAGCATATATAAGTGATAATACCATGACCAATGTTAACTTCTCATTCTTGATAGCAAGTCTATGGACCACTGCACAGGGAAGCTTGGATTCTTGACTTCACTTCAGAGAAGAATTTCAGGATGAGCTAGTGTGAAGCACAATTGTGATTTATTGAGGAGAAAAAATTTAAAACATGGATTTAAACATAGGGGTTAATAGAAAGAGGAGTGCCCAGGGAGAGGAGAAAACACTCGAAGCTTGGCTACCGTCTTAAGAAAGTGTCCTTTACACGTGCCCTCTGTAGGAATGTGGTGGTTCCAGAAGTTATGTCTTTTATAAAGGGCTGCTAAGAGATGCTTACTCCACTGAGACCACTGGGCATTTTCAGGCCACCTGGATTATGATGGAAGTTAAGATGTTTTTCTTATAAACAAAAGTGTATTGTCTTGCTTGTGAGACTCCCGGAATAAGGCTTCTCTGTATGCTCAGGCCTTGAGATGGTTCATTGTTATTTTACATTATTTTAAGAGAGAGAGAGAGAGAGAGAGAGAGAGAGAGATTGATTGAGAAAGGGGGAGAGAGATAAGAGACACACACACAGATAAACACAGAGAGACAGAGATGGAGAGAAGGGGAGAGAAGGAAAGAGACAGAGATTGTGTATGCATGTCACATGGGGGGCAGAGGACAGCCCTAGTCTGAATTCTGGGGATCAAACTCAGGTTGTCAGGCTTGGTGAAAGAGCCTTTCCTTGCTGAGCCACCTCACCAGCCAGTTCATCATATTCTAAAATCCTTCTTTCAAATACCCCCATTTCAAAGAAACGTTGTCTTCTATAGGTGGTCTTCACAGCAAATGCTGATAACTGTTGGGGAAATGTTTAGCTGGGAGACTTGAGCCAGATTCCAGAACGAGGAGTCCCTCCTACCTTCCCTTAACTTTTCCTTCCTGGCCTCAGCTTCTGGTGAGTGTGTGTGTGTGTGTGTGTGTGTAAGAATGAGTGTGTGAGTATAAATGTGTGTGTGAATGGTGTGAATGTGAGTGTGTGAGTGAATGTATGAATTTGTGTGTGTGCATGCGTGTGTGTGTGTGTGTGTGTGTGTGTATAGGATGGGCTGAAGCTAGTTCAGTCAGCATTCCTGGACATGCACCCATAGTTTGCAGCACAGCTTCTTGTGCACAAAGCTGGGCATAGGTGCTCTGGGCCAATGCTGAGCCTGCAGCCCAAGCCTCATTCTTCTGCAGAAAGCCCTGTCCTGGGGCACTCAACCCAGCTTGTCATGTGTGTGCCAACTGCAGGATTAATGACAACAAGAAACGTGCCTGGTTCCCTGCACAACAAATGATGTCTGAGTGAAAGGGCGCCAAGCGTGGATTAGAAGCAAGAATGTGAGAGCGCTCAGGACGCCATGCTGGAGTGATGAGTCAGAGCATGGTTGCAGGCTCTGCAGGGCCTGGGTCTTGTCCACAGATAAGACTGTCTCCTGATTCACTTCATGCGAAGCTGTTTTGTCTTTTAGATCAAGCAGGAAACAGGGATCTAATGTGGATCTGGATAAATATTTGTCAGTTTGGAGGAAATTAGAGACTAGATACTGACTTCTTTCAGTCGGGCTGCAAAACACCACTCATTCTCCCTTGAGGTCCTTCCCACAATGCTTCGTTCTTCTAGTCTTCTGATACTGCACATGCCTTAGGTTCTTCTTTCTGGTATCTTTGACAATGAAATAAAGTTTTTCTTGTTTCTTGTTTGTTGTTTTTGTAATGTAGCCCATGTCTACTCTAGTTAGGTATACATTTTAATTAGCATATTAGTCAGCTGTCTGTGACTGTGACAAAATGCTCTAGAAAAACAAATTAAAAGAAAAAAAGGTTTATTTTGGTCCATGGTCTTGGTAGACTTGTTGTCTTGGGCCTGTGGTTCAAGGACGAGGAGACAGGATATTGCGGGAGCATCTATCAGAATACTGCTGATCTCATGGTGGCTAAGAAGTAAAGAGAGAGAAAAAGACAGCGTTTCAATATCCCTTTAAAGGAAATGTCCTAGTGACCTAACTTCCTCCCTGCAGCCCACCTGAAGGCTCCAAATCAGGTGAGCAAGCCTTTAACACACAGGCCTTTGAACAATGTTTATCCAAACCATGACAACTGGTTAATTTATTACAAATGTATACAATATAAAGAAATGATTATTTAGAAATAATAATCTAAATAATTTGGAACTATAAAGAATTTGTCTTTTAGTTAGTAGAAATGTCCACAGAATTTTTTCTAAGTAGGAAAGTGATAGCAGGTTGGGTTCTCAATAGAATATTTTGTTGCAAAGAAGAGAATACCAAAGCATAGGAGAAAAAAAGGAAAAGCCCCGAAGAGTTGGTATTTGTGTGTGTGTGTGTGTGTGTGTGTGTGTGTGTGTGTGTGTGTCCATGTATGCAGACTCAGGCATGCCACAGCTCTTGTATGGAGACCAAAAGACAACTTTAGGGAGTTAGTTCCCTCCTACTGCATCGAGGCAGAAGCCCTCTTGATTCTATCATAGTTTGTGTTCCAGCCTGGCTGATCCCACAGCTCTGGAGGATTCTCTTGTCAGCAAACTCAAGCTGTCACACTTGCAAACTCTTACCTAGGGAGCCATCTTGCTGGGCCCCAAGCTGATTTTTTAAAAAAGATGCTTTTGAATGTGAAAGCACAACATCTTACTTTAAAAGCAAAAGCAAAATGACAACAAAGTATTTTTAAAGTAACTAAAAAAAAAAAAATCTGTCCAAAGTTCAACCCAAAAATGTAACCACGACACAAAGCTGTGACACACAGTAGCAATTCCAACAACCTCCATTCTGCACAATGCTGCCAGATGGTCTTGGACAGACACAGAACCAAAGAGATACAGTCCTCATCTCAGATCATTGATGTTCTCAGATTATCGACAATGCTGGGTCCCTGCAGACTCCCTTTTGGGCAATCTCATTTGAGCAGATGCTGGGACTGATGGCAGCAGCAGTGGCATAGCTGGGGCAGTCATCCCTCTCCTCAGTTCTCTGTTGACTAAGGCTCTTTTCCAGAGGTTTGCTCATGCTAACCCACCTCTCACAAGGGTGAGGTCATTCATTATACTATGGTGGAAATTCCTACCCTTCTCATTCCCACACCAGCCCTGAGGAGGAACAGTCTTTATGGCTTATTCACCCAAAAGTTTACATGAGAGTTTTTACTCAGAGAAATGCTTTTTTTGCATTTAATTTCTAGGAACAAAATTTTTTGAGACAGGGTCTCATGATGTAATTCTGGCTGGTTTAGAATTCACTATATAGACCAGGCTGTCCTCAAACTTACAGAGGTCTTTCTGCCTCTGTTTCCTGAGTTCTGGAACTAAGAACAGTGTTACCATGCCAGGTCTGGAAGAATTCTTGTTATCATGGTTTTTACATTTTTATTGAAAATAAATATAATTATTTACATGTAATATATTCTGATTACAGTTTTCTCTCCCCTAGTTCCTCCCAGTTCTCCTCAGCTTCTTCACTCACCCAAATCCATACCCTTTCTTTCTCTCATTAGAATAAAAGCAAACATCTAAAATAATTATTGATAATAATAAAATATGATACAAACAAACAAACAAACAAACAAAAAAGAGCCAAAGAGAAGTCACAAGAATACACGTGCATTATACACACACAGAAAACCCATTAAAAACAAAATCAGAAACTATAATATATAAGCAAAATAGCTATACAGTAAGGGGTGGGGAGCCAAGACAAAACATCATGAGAAAAAAAAATCCTTCAAAATTACCATGGAGTTCATTTTGTATAAGCCATGTACTGCTGGGTCTGGGGCCTGCCCCTAAGAGTGTTTTGAATATCTAGTGAGATTACATTGGAGAAAGCTATTTCCTTCTTTGCCAGAAGTTATTTATTGGAGATAGCTTCTGAGGTCTGTGTCTAACCTCCCTTTCAGCCCTGGGGCCCTATCTGACTTAGACCTGTGCAGGCTCTGTGCGTGCCAGTCTCTGTGAGTTCAATGTTGCCAGCCCTGTGGTGTCTAGAAGGCCTTGACTTTTTAGTGTCCTCCATCCCCTCTGGCTCTCACAATCTTTCTGCCTCCTGTACCTCGGTTTCCTTTGCCCTGAAGGGAGGGATTTGATGGAAACATCCCATTTAGGACTGAGCGTTCCAAGGTCTCTCACTCTCTGCACATTGTCCAGTTGTGGATCTCCGTGTTAGACACCATTTACTGCAGGAGGAAGCTTCTCTGATGATGGCTGAGCAAGGCCCTGATCTATGAGAGTTATTAAAATGTCATTAGGACTCACTTCATTGCTACATTCCTTTAGCAGAACAGTAGTATTTTGCTTTTTCTGTAAGTCCAGAGCCTCTCTGGTTTTAGGTTTCTGGCCACTTTGGTTGTGTCTGGCATGGATATCACTTTATGCAGTGGGCCTTAATTCCAATACGATAGTGGGTAGTTACTTTCACAACCTTTGTGTTACTACGGCACCAGTAATCTTTCAGACAGGTTACCATTGAGGAGTACAGAGTTTGTAGCTAGAAGGGTGTTTACCTTTTGTTAGCGTACAGGTGATTCTGCTAGGCTCCTCTTAGGGACCTAGCAACCACTTACGTCATCACTGGCCTCCATTACCTGCCACTGAAAAGACTGCTTGCTACCCCAGTTCTCTCTCTCTCTCTCTCTCTCTCTCTCTCTCTCTCTCTCTCTCTCCCTCTCCCTCTCCCTCTCCCTCTCCCTCGCCCGCTCCCTCTCCCTCTCTCTCTCTCTCTCTCTCTCTCTCTCTGACCTTTGACCTCTGTCCCTGCTTTCTCTGCAGTCATGGCTCTGCTCCTGTTCTTCTTCAAGCCCTCACTCCCATCCCTTTCTCCAAATTAACTCCCTTTTTTATCAGGTCGGTTGCATGGTGTGATTTTTCAGGGAGACACCTTGTCTAGGCTCGGCAGGTGCCCCCTCCGCCACTGCCACATTGTATATCATAACATTTGGTGCTGTGCTTGTGCTTCCCACGGGTCTAAGGCACACATTGGGACCCTATCTCCAGTCTGGCTGCTACATGCTCGTTTTCCAGCCACCCAGCTGCTGGATTTTCTGTATCCAATGCAGATTAATTAGTGGGTTGCCTTGGCCATGGTCTTTTCCTTTGGCGAAGCTTCACTCTTCTACCTGCTTGGCTCCTTTTTCTCGTAAATCCTAGTTCTGGGTGAACCATGTTCTCTTGGGCATCTTGCTCTGGTTCCTGTCCAGCCTCATGACAACATGGCCGGCCAGCTTGCACCAAGCAAAAGATCAGTGCTATAAAAATATGTTTAGTCTTGTTTTGGAAAATTTTATTAAGCATATATTGCTTTAGATTTTTAAGAGCTATAGATTTTTTATAACAATATACCATATAAAGGTCAGAAAAGCTCTTAGTCTCTGTATAGACTATATTCATAGATTAAAAAGTTTTATTTTGATACTAGAAGAGCTTCAATTCGCAAAAATGATCTTATAGGCTCAAACCTAACAAGTTCTAGCATCAAAAGCTACTATAATGTTTCCAGCCTCATTAAAGCTACTATAATTACTGAATACAAGTAGATAGTCAGTAACCTTATAAGCAATTATATCCTTTAACATTTTCAGAGCTATATTTAAAGTTATGCTAAGAACTGTTACAGTTAATTACAAGATTAAACTTTACTTAGCATCCTGATTTATGTTTGTAAGGTACAGTTTAGAGCAGATGACTAGAAACAGATAAAAGTCACTTAACTCAGACATCCTTAGTAGTTACTAGCCCTCGAATCCTTCAGAGATCTGCTGAATATGGCATTATATGTTTAAACTTACTATGACAGAGACTCCCAAATCCTAACAGTGACCCCCTTCAAGGTCTCCAAGAAGACATGGACTCAGACATGAAGGACTCCACCAGGATTGTGGTATGCCAACCACTGGGAGAGACTCCCCCAATGCCTTGTCTACTGCCAGGGCCTAGCCTGAACTATGGACAAACAGGACACCAGGAGAGTTAATTGTCTCACGTTGCCTAAGACAAGGGGAGGTCATCTCCCCCATGTTCCTCCTTCACAGAAAAAAAAAGCCTCTCATTTTCTGGGCCTGATGGGCAGACTGACTCTACCTGTGTTGCCATAGAGACCACAGGAACCTAGGAGAACTTTCTAGGTAGTGGACTATGGACTAACCTGCCATTTTAATTAATATTTATTAATATTAGATTATAATTTATCCTTCTATGATCTCTGATCACATTGATGGCTAAGCTAACTGTAGCTTGACAGCTAGAGAACAACAGGCAACTAGCTTTTTACTCCAAGGTAATCCACCACCATGTTAGTTCATTGGTCAGCTTGTTAACAAGTTAAATCTACCAAGTCTCTCACTAGAAAAACAAACAGGTTTGCCGTGCTCACCGGCTTCATGTTAAAGATACACAGGCTTCAGATGTAACCTTTTACTCATCCTTTATCTAAAGGAACTCAGTGCTCCCGATGACCAGCCGCTGTGTCTCACTCATGGTAAATAAGTGGATAGGAAAAAGTGAGGTTTATATAAGGTCTGAGGATCTAAAAGCTTAAGTTACGGGATCTAAGACCAGTGGTTTAGGGTCTAAGAAGGTGTTTTAGGGTTGGCAAATACAGATGAAAGCCCAAGTGGTGATAAAAAGTGATTTAAGGCAAATAAAAGGAAAGAAAAATCCTTTAAATTTCTTCCCCTCACTATGCTACTGTTATATTAGGACTTTGAAAGTGCTAACGTTGATCAGTGGAGTTCTAATAAGTTATTAGCCTAACTCTGGTAAAGCCTTTCAATGTACAATCCACTATCACAGTCACAAGTTCAAGATTTAAGTTTCTTTTGGTTATCTTTTAAGTATAGACTTAAAGGTATTTCTCGTTATGCGAAATTTATATACACGCAGTCTTCTGGATAGAGGAAGAAGCCCCTCTTTCATGGTCTGTAGTCATAAGAAAATCAAGATCAAGTGAGCTTTTGCCCCTTCTGCACCATGGAAGGTTTCTGTCTTCCCTGAGTTCATGCTTTTAACAAATTTATCACATTTTGTAAACTTAAAGAGATTTTTATAAGCTTCAGGAAATCCATGTGGATCAAAGATAAGTACCCCTGTCAACCAGCTGCCTAAGTCCTCTACCTACTGCCTGTTCCAGAGGGGTGGGATTCCTCCCTGGCTCCCTGGGTTTGGGACTTCCTTCCCTGCAAGTACCATGAGTATGTACACCCAAGAAATGTTTTTCTCCCTAACCTACTTAACTTTATTTTCTGCCTTTAATATGTATATGTGTTTCAGCATTCTGGACTTGGCAGGCGGTTTACTCAAAATCTGCACTCAGAACAAACGGCTCCAGAGAAGCTACCCACGGGTACTCTAGTCTGTCCTCACAGACACTTCTAACCGGCCTGCACTTTCCAGGCTGCAGATGGTCCCACAGATCTTGGACAGCAGTGAAGCAACCAGTTCTCCTGGGACTTGGAAAGCATCCTAATTTTCTTAGCCCTCCCTCCACCCCCCCACCCCCCCAGTCATCAGGAAGTAGTCTAAAGAACACAAGGTCTTCATTTGTGCCCCACCATCACCCCTTCCTAGTTCCTCACTTTTAGTTAAACAAGAAAGGAAGAATGTTAGCTTTCAGGCGATTCTGCCAGGCTCCTCTCAGGGACCTAGCAACTGCTTATGTCATCACCTGCTGCCATGACTTGCTGCAGCCAGGTACAGCTTATTGTATAAAAGGACAGCTTGCTACCCCAGTTTTCTCTTTTCTCTCTCTATTCCCACATATTCTTGGCTCCCTCCAACCCCCACCTCTCTCTCTCCTTTCTGTCCTTTGTCCCCCTTCTCTGTCCTCCAATCTGTCTGTCCCTACCCCTTCTCCAGGTTGTCACTTCCTCCCTTTCTTCCAAAGAAACTCCCTTTGTATCAGGTCTGTTGCATGGGCTGATCTCTCAGGGGGACTCCTTGGCATGGGCCTGCCAGTACCCTCCTGAAATATATTTCATGACACCTCCTCCACCTCTGCCCGGGCATCGGGGGCATTCAGAGTACCTTCCAATACCATGAACTCTAGTCAGCAGGGGTGAAGCCTCTATGTAGGCACCAGCTTAACTTCTTCATGTTCAGGGAGTTATGCAGGTGTTTGCTTCTGGATTAGGGCCTTGCCATCAGTTTATGGAAAGCAAGCCTTGGTCATAGCCTGGGTTGTTTGGGGATTTCCATGGGGCCCCTTTGGCTAGTGACCTTGATTAAATGTCACTCATTCTTGGCACTGGAGGCTCATTTGATGGTGAGAGATGTCTTAGTTGGGGCTTTGTCTCCCCCATCATTTGGTGGCTCCGATTAAGATTTCTTTACACATGTATATATTTTAAGAGGCTTCTACTGCACTAAGTTTCCAAACGATGCTTCAAGTGACCCTTTCGTTTTAGCTGTCCTTTTGTCTCTCCTCCATCTGATCTTCCTGATCCAGGTCTCCCTTCTCCTTCTCCTCCCTCTAATAGCACATCTATAACTATCTACTCTATTTGCCCTTTCCTCTGAAGGTGGTTCCCTCCCCCTAGTGTTACTCTCAACCTAGCCTCTGTGGTTACATGGATGGAAGCCTGCTTATTGAAGATTTAACAGCTAACATCTTCATATAAACGGATACATACCCTATTTATCTTTTTGTGTCTCTACCTCACTCAGAATGATTTTTTATTCAGCTCCATCATTTACCTGCAATTTTTAAAAATAGCTGGATAATATTCTATTGTATAAATGTATCACATCTTCTTTATCCACTCATCTGTCGACAGACACCTAGCCGGTTTCTATTATGAATAGAGCAGCAATGAATATGGTTGAGGGCCCTGGAGACTGAGGAACCTCTGGGACTGAGACCCTGCCCTTGAGCTCCCTTTCTTCCAGGACAGAAAGTGTTGCTGAAATCCAGGGATATCTACTCTGGCTTTTTCTGTGCTTCATTCAGACAATGGCGGGGAGTGGGGAGGGAGAAAGAGAACTCCCTGAACTGTTCTCAGTTGGGGAAGCAAGGACTGGAACACCCCTCACCCCTTCTCAACAATCCCAATTTGAATTTATATCAGTCGCTTTGCTCTTAAAATGATCCCGCAGTGCCACCCTGTGGCCACAAGTCAGGTGGGCAGATGTCCCAGAAGTTGGCAGGCCTCTGAACTCATGTACACATACCCTACACACACAAATATAAGCAAGATTTTTTTTTTAAATTAATCTAATTTTTAAGAAAAGAAAATACATTCCAAAGACGCATTTAATCGAACAAAACCTCATTAACCATGAGTAATTCAACTGATTTTTAAAATGATTTACCTTATTACATACATTTATTTGTGTGTGTACACATGCCACAGTGTTACACAGTGTACACATGTAGAAGAGGGCAACTTACAAGAGTGTGTTCTCTCTTTTTACTGTGTGGATCCTGGGAGCTAAACGCATGTCATCAGGCATAGTGACAAATTTTTCTAGATGAGGCATCTTTCTTAGCCCCCAGTTGATTTTTCAAAGGTGACTATGTATTCTGTTTTTTTAACCAGTTAAAACACTTATTACATAATGAACTTTAGGATGAAAGAAAACATTTATATGAAAGAAATGTCTTCAACTTAAATTTCTGAAAATATTGTGAATTTGGTGCTAGAACAGCGTCATGTTAATCTGATAAGGCATGAATAGTCTACTATCATCCATCTAATCTGTCTGTGTCTATTATTATGTACTTATTTAATCTATCAATCTATGTGCCTAAAAACTATATATATTTATATATAACATGTGATATAGGATAATAGAATATATATTATAGAATATAATATAGAATACAATATATGATATGTGATATGTGGTATGTGATATATAATATGTATAATTAATTATGCATATAATCAGTTTTCCTAAAACAGGTTCTCACCCTCTAAGCCAGTCCTCTAACTCATGGTAGTCTCCTGATTATTAGAGGCATGAACCATAATGCCCAGCTAAATAGCTACATTTTTATTAAACATTAAAGAGCCTGCAACTATATATGCTACATTTTTATTAAACATTAAAGAGCTTGCAACTATATATGTTCAAATATAAATTTGTGGGTTTAGTTCATAATTGCCTATAACCCCAGTTCCAGGGATTCCACACCCCTTTCTGGCCTCCACAGGCCTCTACACTTATTCATGTGTGCACTTCTCTGCCACACGTGTACAAAATGAAAGTAAATCTAAAAAAGTTGTAGAAAATAAATTTATTCTAAAGATGCATTTAAATGAACAAAACCTCCATTAGTAATGAAATTCTAATTGATTTTAAGAAAGATCTATTTTATTACATGTATTTATTTGTGTGAGTGTTTCTTTTACTTTTAATGAGACAAGGTCTAATGTAGCCCAGGCTACTCTGGAACTTACTACGGGATGGCCTGTACTCTAATTTTGCTTCTATTTTCCATGTGCTGGGATCTCAGAAGTGTGCAACCATGTCCAGCTTAACCATTGTTTTCTTGCTGTGTCCTTCACTGGCTTGGAATTTATATCAACCAGGCTAGCCTGCCACTTGCTATAATCCCCCAGCCTCTGCCTCTTGAGTGCAAGATTACAGGCTCAGGCCGCCACACCTGGTTCCACACTTCTTTCTTATTGGTTATTGCATAGTTCAAGAAGAATCCTAGCCTGGATGTTGCTGGTTGCACTCCATGACCATAACTGATGGGGGGAAAAAAAAAACCAAAGACCTTAAGAATAAATAGGAATAAAGGATACCAGGAATCAACTCATGTCTTGAAGCATAGAGCCTAGAGCTGAGGATTTAGCACAGCTGATAATTTTTTGTCCTGAATACACTGGTGTATTTGAGTTCAATACCTTCAGTTTGATACCCATCTTTGCAAAAATCAGCATAGTTGCCAAGCGTGGTGGAACTTACTAACACTTGGGATACTGAGACAGGAAGAGTGCTACAAGTTTGAGGCTAGCCTGTGCTACACAATAAGTTCTAGATCAACCAGGACTACATAGTAACAGCAGATTCACCTCAAGGTTCAGTGCATAAGTTGATAGGAGAGGACACTGCAGTTGTCATAGGGGCCTGAAGATCATGAGATATAGCCATGGCACTCGCTACCAGAACTAGTCCAGGTGCAGTGCAGGTGAACTTGCTTCCCCCTTTTCTCTACAGGAGTTTGCATGAGTCTTTTTTTTTTTTTTTTTTAATCTATTATTTAGAGACTATTGTTCAGCCCAGTGCAGATGATGATGTCTTATAAGGTCATCTTTCTGTTGCTATGAGAAAGTCCCTGAGACTTGATAATTCATAAAGAATGGGATCTTATCTGGTTTCGTGTTTGAAGGCTAGGATGTTCAAGAGCTCAGCAAGCCTGTTCCTGGCCTCAGATGAGAACCTGGTGCTACATCATGACTCGATGAATGAGTCTTTCATGGAAGACAACGTCTCACCAACCATCAGGACACTGAGCATACAGCCAGCCTGCATCCTCTGCCCTAGTACAACGGGTAAGCCTGCATGCAGACATGTATTTGGAGGCATCCATACCTACATTTGGCCACAGCATCCCTGCCACTGCAGTGAGCACCACTGGAGAAGCCTCTCACTAGGAACTTCTTCCACATCCACCCAAGACTTCACTGGGGTCTGTCCACAGCCTTATGACTTTCCTGTGGAGTAGAATTCAAGATCCCAGCACCTGGACAGACCTATGGCCCAAACGCATTCCATGTAACAGAAATAGCCGGCGTCTTGTCCTACTTCTTCGACTTATTCCTTGCAGGTGTCTGAACCTCCGCTCTTGCTGGAGGATCTCCGAACACTCTCATTCCACAAGGCAAGCTCAAGCCAGAAATTTGGCTGCAGCTAGCTGTCCGGGAAGAAGTGGCAGCCTGGGCAATTTAGTTCCCTCGGAATTAAAAGTTGAGGAGGTGGCTGGCAGCAGCCTTTGCTTGAATGTTTACACTCATGAGGCAGGAGAGCACAGTGTTCATACATCCTTCGCCCTTCATTGCGTGCAGAACTTAGAAGACTCCTCTTTTGTCTGATCTCACCTGTAACCAGGCAAGAACAGCATGAGGAAGAGGCTTTTCCCTCCTCAGGGCCCCATCCCCTGGGCACCCAGCCCTAAAGTCAAAACACTATTGGAAAATTCAGTAGTCAGCACAGTGGCCATGAAGCAGGGCCGTTTTGCACAGTCAGTTAACTGGGTCTGGGAGGCAGGCAATATTCAGCCAGGCGCTACCAACATACCACCACCACACAGACAATCCAATTATTTTTTTTTCCAAACTTGAGTCAAGGGTAACAGGTGGGCATCAGACATAGGGC
Organism: Arvicanthis niloticus; assembly: GCF_011762505.2. NCBI lineage: Eukaryota > Metazoa > Chordata > Mammalia > Rodentia > Muridae > Arvicanthis > Arvicanthis niloticus. The sequence continues at coordinate 58,190,149 of NC_047660.1, read as the reverse complement.
ACCTCTTGGATATACAATCTGGGAGAGGCAGGCGTGGCCTGTGGAGAGGCCACATCCTCTGCAGAGGTGGAGTCCCTAGACCCATGCAGTAGCCATCAGCAATCCAGGCTCCCAGGATGATGCTCAGCCAGCAGGGAGGCCACGTTCTCTTTGCCGGTGTGCATGGTGCGTACCTGCATCTCTGATGCAAATGACATTTTCAGTGTTTTCTCTCTTAGGTGAACATAGGGTCTCATTGGTCAAACCTGCTCTAATTTTAGATTATAAAAGTTTAAGACTCAGTTTCACCCAGGCACTGGTCATTTCTCTTCCCACTGTTAAGATTTTCTGTCTCTCTTTCTACTAGCTATTTTATTCTTATTGACTTGAAGTAATTTTTATAAGTAATAATTTATTTACTATATGTTGCAAATACTGTCTCAGAATGCTTCTTACATTTTAAGGTCGTGTGCACACGACGTCATCAGTCAGAGTGTCTCTGGCATACTGCTCCGCACACTTACTCTTCTGGTGCATTATATTATATAGTATTTTACTTCATCATATTTTATATACTTTCCTTTCTATTTGTATTTTAAATTTAAATTTTTTATCCCTCCCTTTATCCACTCTTGTTTGATAATGCAAGTTAAAGCCCTTTGCATTTTGTTTTTTCTATGATTTCTGGCTTTCTTGGTATGAAATAGCTCAGTGGGTTAAGGTGTTTGGCACCAAGCTTGAGACCCTGAGTTGGATCCCAGGAACCCACAGATGGAATGGAGAGAACCAACTGGAAAGTCGTCCTCTGATCTCCCCATGGGTATTGTGGCACACACGTGTACCTCTTAAATGAATGAATGAATGAGGAAAAATTAGAAAAGCAATGAATAATTTCATCTATTCAAAGCTCACATTCAGAGAATATGAATATTTTCTACTATTTAGTACAATTATTTTAAAGGATATAAAGGCATTGTGTGCAGGGTGTCATACTGAATTAAAAGATAATATATTGTTTTCCACGTGATATAAAATAGCCCATGTAAGACCCGAGACTCTGGCTTTTAAATAATTAGTCACATGCTAGAGAGTTCCTTACAGAATGCACACAACTTTGTAATCTGAGAAAAAAAATGACCTGTGCCCAGATTTCTCAACACACTCTCATTTAAAAGGCCATTCATCATAAACTGTCCGAAGTATTTAAACTTAATCCTCACTAAAATCGGAAGGAGTGAGTGGAGGCTTCAGAGTGATTCCTTTGGTGTTACTGTACACATAGCTTTCATACGACTGTTGAAGGGTTTCTGAATGCTGGCTTTAAATCTTGGTTCAAGTTGGATCTTTATACCAGACTAGACTCAAGACAACCTTGTGAGATTCTCCGCCTTCCCACCCTGATGTATCAAACACACATTCTCTTCACAGGGCACCTTCGACTGCTTTTGAACAAGATTGCTTTCCTGAGTGTTAGGCTCGAAGCTGCCCCCAAACTGCAGTGCTGGTGGCAATGTACTAAATAGAAGGACTTTGGCCAGGCAACAGAAGGATTGTTATTGGGTAACCAAGGCCTGAAGACTAATTTCTGTTTACCCGGAGCTTCCCTCAAACCACCAGGAACCTCCCTTGATCCACCCCAAAGGTCGTCATCTGTTCTGGGTCAACCTAAATACCCCTCACCCAGCTGACTGTCCTATAAAATCCACTCGCTTTTCCGCCATTTTTATCTTCTCTTTGTCCCTCACCTCAAGACAGCCTTGGCAGTTTGATCCCCAGTAAACCTTTCTACACATCCAGTTTGATAGTTTCACTGTGCTCTGACACTGTTAAACATAGGCAGGTTCTGATGGCAACAGAGCTTGGTGCTCTGCTTCTAAATTCTCATTGCCTGGAAGGGGAGCCACCAAGAAATTGCTGCTTCGTGAATGAAGAAACAGAATTACAGGGTTTAAGGTGGGTCTGGAGTGCAACTCCATGGCAGAACTCTTGTATGTCGTGGATTCCATCCCCAGCAAAAAACGCACGCTTGCGCATGTGCATGTGCAGGTGCATGCGCATGCACACCCCGTCCAGGGTGCCCCAGCTGGTCAGGCATCCTGGGGCTGACCATCTTGGTCTACACTATTTCTTGCTCTTTCACAGCTCCTCAGGACCTGTCTTGCTAGTATTTTGCAGTGTTACAAGTCCCATAGTTGAGACTAGTTCTAAATTTAGAATCGAAACGACAAGAGTGGTTTCCAAAATTGGAAATGAGTTTTCCATCCAGGCTTCTAGCTAACATTCTTGAATTGTCTTTCAAGTATCTGGTCCCTCTGCTCCGAGAACGCCCTGCATTGACTTTCCAGGGCCCCAGATGGCTTGAAGAAAAGACCTTGGGATAAGTAATGACCCTGACATTCAGAATAAAATCAAGTTGTGGCAACAACAGGTCAAAGAAGAATTCACTTCACCTCATGAGCACCAAGCACAACCTGGCCAGTCACTGCGAGGATCTACAAGCAGGATCCAGCAAGCTCACACAACACAGGGCAAAGGATGTCAATCAGTCTCATTCTATACCCAAGGGGAGGAAGAGACACAGCTACAGGCTGAGCTGGGAGCGATACAAACTTTGGATGACCTTTGAACGTTGGTATTTTTATCACGTTTCACCACAAGAAAAATGATAGCTGAAAGATATAAAGCCAGTGGGCCTCAGGCATAAAGGATCGGTGCTGGAGACAGTCATATCTGTCTCCAAATCCCATACTCCCTTTATGCCACACCAACTGATTTTTGGTGATGGATACTCCACTAACATTTGAGGAATGTACCTTTCAGATCTGCTCTAATTGTCTATGATTTGAGCATAATGGTGGCTATTAATAATGAAAGAGCTGTGCAGCAAGGCACCCGAGAAAGGGGGTGTCGAAACTGTGCAGCTGAAGGGCCTGGGCTCTTCTCGTGGTTGGACTATGGACATGTTCTTTCTCCTGGGTGTTCTCTAACATTCTCACCATAAAATGGAGTTACACAAGGTACAATGGTGAATTCAGAGTAAAATGTCCTAATGAAGCCTGTGACTTTGTATGCTAACTGAAAACATTGATAAAAATAGCACAAGGGGCCACCAAGATGGTTCAGTGGGCAAAGGAGCTTGCTGCTCAGGCCTGAGTTTGATCTCGAGGAAAGATGGCAGGAGAGAACCGACTCCACAAAGTTGTTCTATGACCTCCACAGGTACACTGTGACACAGCCTCACCCCCAACATATCATATACAAACACATCAATAATAAAATAAAATTTAAAGATAGCACAGAAGTAATGCATTTTATGACATCTGTTAACCTGGACTCATTTACCATCTGCTGCCATCCTGTTCATAGGAAAAGTTCACCAAAACTAAAATTATAGTTTTAAAAACAGTTATAGAAAGGAATATAGCTCAGTAGTAAAAATGTTTGCTTAGCGTGCACAGGGCCATGGGTTCAATCCCTCTCTCTTTGCACAAAAAGAAAAATTCAGGATAGGGGCTATAAAACATCTCACTCTCCGGAAGAGATACTTGATTATAAACTCAATAAAATCAAGTTACACGTCTTTAAAAAAGAAAAAAAGAAAGGAACCCCTAATGTGAGTTTATAAACTTTCTAATGCTTTTCATTTTAGATTATACATTTCCCAAAAGTTATGAAAAGCATAAGGAAATGTACAAAGTTTGAGGTAAGATAATCATCTTAAACTTGTCCCGTGATTTATGATGTAAGCTCACAATCATTGAATTAAACGGTTGTAATAATGCAACAAAATGGGGTGAATTTTTGCCTCGTGGAGGTGAAAGTGTCAAATGACACACTATATCTACCATGCCTGAGACACTGCAAAAAGGAAGATGCCCACAAGAGTTCCCATTGCTAATACCTAGAATACCTAATGACCCGGCAGAATGATGCTGATTCCGTATCGGCTATTGTCTGTGACACTGTATCTAGGCAATTACAGAATTCTGCCAGAGCCCTACCTACTTAGTAGCTTAAAAGGGACTTGAGTAAGTTCAGTATTAATAGCTAATCTTTGCCCACCCTCAGGGCTCAGCCCTGAGAAGATGGCCTCCACCTTATTCCTGGGCTTTGACTTGGCCTAGCCCCTTAACAAATTTGTTTGCTCACTCAGGGATATCTGCAGCTGCCAGTTGTCACACTACTTGGCTGTGCTTGTGTCTGATAATCTGATCAGTTAAAGAGCACAAACTGTGCAGGCTGTACTGAGAGGGAGGTGAAGACTTCTCACACCAGGACTCCAGTGGCTTGCATTTTTTTTTTTTTGGTAGTTGGTCCAGGAGGCCCCTGGGGGACACTGGAGTCAACTGTACACCTTTGTTTTCAGTCCTGCTGTGGTGGCTAATCTCTATTAATCTTTATTATTATCTTGATGAGAAATGAGTTGTGCTGCAAACTCCCACCACCATGACAGAGCCACCCCAGCCTCTCGCTTCCTACCGTATTGGACTCTATTCTTTGAAATCACAAGCAAAGATTAACCACTTCTCCCTTAAGTTGCCTCTGTCAAGTATTTTATCAGTCAGGGGAGAAGCCAATACACTGTCAGTGGCTGTTGCACAGACTTGTTTGAGGAGTATGGATAAGAGGGAAGGAACAGTGTATAACTCTGTGTAATGTTCCCTGTGGGTACAATCATTATGTTTGTGTTCACCATGTTTCTGTCCATGGTCACCATGTACATGTTTATTGTGGACATATTCATAATAGACTGACACCCCACCCCACCCCCATATATATTTCTGGTCCATTCTGAAGTTGATTGACTTCACAGATGTGGAACCCACAGATATGGAGGGTCAGTGACAGTTATAATGTTTAAAGGTATAATATTAAAAAAACAAAAAACCTGGCACACTCACATAAACCTCATGGTGCAGTTAAAAACATGGTACCCGGTAATTGGCACCAGTTTGTTCAAGTTTTACTCAAATGATACACATTTAAGATGATTTATGACTTGCATCATATACACAAGGAGGTTTTATTAACTTTTGCTTACAAGAATAGCTTCATTTTTACCTTTATGAGGCAGAACTGCTTGTCGTTTAACTGTAAATGCTTTCTCAGTAGAGAGCTGACCCTCAGTAGAGTCCTGCTATTCATTTCTAGAATAATAAGATTTATAAATTGGATTACAAAGTAAAGGAAAAATTAGATTTTAAATCACGTAGCAAATGAAGTGAATACTAATTTTGAAAACGGAAATAATATTTGAGGAATAATCTTGTGTGTGAAAACCACTCCTGGGGATATTTAAAGGTCTTCCATTGTCACCTGCTTGTCTACACCTCGTCCCTAGCACTTGGTACATATGTGCAGTTGTGTAGAGGCCACAGCTATTGTATAAGTGCATGAGGTCCCCTTTCTCATGAGGCTGGCCTTCCCTGGAGCAGGAGCCAGTCTTACTTCTCTTGGCACTAAGGGGCTCAGGACACTTGCTACAGGAGTCCATCGTAGAGTTGAAGAGGGAAGGTCTGTCCTCTGATGGACTGGGGCAGGTGCGCAAGAGAGGCCGAGGCTACACGTTCAGGCTTCTGCAGCTGCTGATCCTAGTTCTGGGTCTGTGTAATCCTAAGTGTGGCTTCTCCACATTCCAGACGACCATTCACCATGAGGTCATTCCAGCATCTGCGCCATTTGTAGAGGGATTCACTGAAGTCTGTCACTGCATGGCCTGATACAGCTGTCCTGGGCCACCAGAAGCTACCGTCTCAGAGAAACAAAAAGTGCCTCCTTCATGGTTTCAGAGGGAGTGCCCTGTACACCTCCTGCCTTGATAACTTATTATTCTAAGTGGAATAATTTGTAAAGGACAGAGATTTATTTGGATCATGGGTCAATGTGGGGGGTACTTGAGAGAAGGCTGCAGTGTCCTTGCTAGTTAAGGGACTCTCAGCAGGGTTCCATAGTGATACAAGATATCACACAGAGAGACATAGCATGTAAGTTCAGCCCTTTCTCCCTCTTACCAGAAAGACATGGTCCCACTGGGTTAGAGCCCCAACTTTATGGACTTAACTAACCTTATTTTCTGCTAAAGGCACCAAACAGGACAGTTGGAGTAATCTCCCACTTTCTTACAGCAGAAGTTAACTTTCCAATAAAGGTTTGCTGAAGACATTTAAACTACAGCAGGAAGTAAATCAGGTGTGTGAATCTGTGGGCATAAATAACTTATTTCTTATTCGGCATGCTTATGTTTTAATTTTGAGAAAACTTTATTAGTTTCTGTAATCAAACTCTGGATTGAAAACAATGACTACATACTTAGTCCTATGTGTTACCTTTGTACAAGTGGGAAAAATAAGTTTAAAGTTTCAAGACCAATATGGCTATAAATTTCTATGCAATGATAACTCAACATGGTAAATTGCAACATGTTTTGCAAAGCTAACATATATATAATGTATATATATATATATATATATATATAATTTGAAATATATATAATTGAAATATATAATTTGAAATACACACACAAATATATATATATATATATATATATATATATATATGTATATATATACATATATATATGTATATATATATATATATATCAGTAGTGTGTTATACTCCAGTAGCAGTAGCCTTTTCCAGACTCTGGAAAAATTTGAAAAAAGTTGTAAAGACATCCAGTGTACTCCATTTTAACTAAAAAGGAAAAACCATATCCCAGGAAACAGCACAGTTGTTACTGTAATCCGACATCATTTTTTATTAGCTTCTCAGTCATCATCTGCAAAGAACATACTCCACACATATTCTATTCTCCATATACATACTCCACACAGACTCCACACACAAACTGCAGGTGCAAGGTGTAATCTAATTTACATTTGTGGGGTGGGGCTGTAGTACAGAGCTGTCTTCCATCTGCAACACCAGAAGGCACACCAGAAACAGAATCACGTGAGACTAGGTTGTACTTTTCCAGTGGAGAGCACAGAGGCCGGGCTCTGTAGAGAAATGCTCCCTCATAGCTGTGACTTCCTTTCTCAGGAAGCCTTAAATCAGAATTTGTTTTTGTAGAAGAGCTGGCTATGGAAACACATCCAACGTCAGGGCCTTGAGTAGATGTGGCTCTTTCATCTCTGCCTTGGGTGGAACTGTAGAGATGGGCCCCATGCTGTGGTCAGGTAATAACACAGTTGTTAAAGAAGTGAGGGATGAATGGAGAAGGTAAGGAGTGAAGAGAAGGCTGTGGTGGGAGCTGGCTGGGAAGGTGGAGCTGACTGAGCTATTCCTCTTTTCACCACACGGTGCATGGTTCCTCTTCCTCAGGAGTGCCTTTGCTTCCAGAGTCAGTGCCACCCTCCTTGTTGAACTCTGTGCGTGGGTCTGGCGCCCGAACCAATCTGAGCCAATTCAAGGGTTCCATGGGCTTCCTCCTCCATGGGCTTCTGTCACAGGAGTACAATAACAGAGGTGGCGGAAAAGACAGAAAGACAGGGAAGAAGGGGGTGGGGAGAAGGAGAGGGGGAGGGGGAGGGGGGAGGGGGAGGGGGAGGGGGAGGGGGAGGGGGGAGGGGGAGAGGGAGAGGGAGAGAGAGAGAGAGAGAGAGAGAGAGAGAGAGAGAGAGAGAGAGATATTTACTAATCTCCGAGGTCATTTGTCTTCTCTCTTATACTAGTTTGAGATAACCACTTTCAAGCACAGAGCCCTTGCAAGTTGACAGAGCTGGTGCTGGTGTCCACAGCTTACTTACATACTGGATGCATCTATGTTCTAGCAACTTTTCTAAACGCTTGATAGTTGTTAGCTAACTTTAATGCTTGTAGGAAGGTAAATGGTTTTTCGTGTTTTTTTTTCTTCTTGATGAACAACCAGGACCTACTGAGTGAAAGTCATCTGTCAAGTTCACACAGGCAGAGTTTAAGAGATGCACTCAAACCCATGCAGCCGACGCTAGCACAAGTATCTAACTGAAGTCTGTACAGTCTGCATTCCGTGCCCCAACACTTCACAATCATGATAAGCTTGGTGATCTCTTCCCTCCAGAGGGACATTAGGCAGGAGGGAATCTGATTACAAAGGCAATCTGCAGCTCTGTTTCTAAGCAGTTTGGATACTTGGATGTCAGTAATTTGACATCCTGTAGCACAACAGCCAGTGACAGACATCCTTTGCAAATGACACAGTCAATCGTCAGTGCTTCTCGTTACAAATGGCACTTTCAGTGGCCAGGAACACCTTTACAAATTTAGACTGCTATGCCTCCCACGTCAGGCAAGACTGGAGAACTGTTCTGAAGTAAGAGGAGTGTTGTGACCAGACACAGGAAATGGAGTGAGTTAATGGAAGAGATGTTATTTTGGCCCACGGTTGGAGGTGATACAGTCTGTGATGGAGAGGAAGGTGTGACCACTGAAGCGGATTTTAGGTGTTGCAGAAGGAGTATGAGGTTGCTTGCCTCACATCCAGACAAATCAGGGAGCAGACAGACAGATAGACATGTGTGGATGTCCCCCTGGCTTTCTCTTTCTGTTGTTTTTATTAGTCAAAGACCCCAGGCAATGAGATGCTGCCATCCATGTCTGGGGTAATCCTTCCCCTAATTCATTATTCTCTAAAAAAAAGCCCCAAAGGTTTGCTTCACTTAATCCAATCAAGTTGACAATCAAAATTAACTATCCCAGACCCCTCCCACATTAATCCTAGAGCTGAGGAAGGAAAGGGAATAAGACACACTGGGCAAGACAAGAAACGAGAGCAGCAAGTGTACCCTTAGTGGGCTCTGTGCTTCTGTCCCCTAAGTCCTTCCTACACAGTGATCACAGGTGTCCACCACAGAGCCTTTACTTTCTGACCTCTGACTTAGAAAGCTTCTATAACTTCCCCCTCTTCCTCGTCTTCAGATCTCCCTTCTCTCAGCAGTGCCAAATTCCAAGCTCAATCAGTTTTCCATTTCTCTTCCTAATTTCAGTCAAACACCCTTAAATTATTATTCTTTTAATCAATAAGACCAAGAACCTGCTGAAGTGGACAGTGTATCCTATAGTGACACTTCCATCATATTGGGAGCAGGGAAAACCTTGTGGTTCTTCAGTGCAGGGCAGGGGGACACCTTCGTTATGACCAGTCACTAAGACTGAAAGGTGGCATGTCATGACCAAGGTGGCTGCATGAGATGCTGGAGGGCTTCCTGAGTTGGGACAATGACTTTTGGTTAGTGCAGTGTGTGATAGGTTAGGACAGACCTGGGGAGAAGGGCAGAGGCAGAGATGGGGACAGGTGAAGGGCCCTGAGCCTAAGTCCAGGGTGGGCCTGGTTTCTGACATTTTATATGGATTTACAGCTGACCAATGTCTTCTATTTCACTTCATGATCATCACTGCTATTGTCATAGATAATTTTAATATGCACATTAAATATTCAATATTCATGTGCAAATTGTCTTATTCTAGTTGAGCATTAAATTTTACTCTGATACAGTTAGTTAAAAACATTTGAAGAACTCCATCTGTACTGAACATGCACTCAACTTTTCTCATTAAGAATGTCCCCTAAACAGAGGCTCCAGGGAGTCTATGACGGTGATTCTAGCTGAGATTCCTAGCAGTGGGGAATTTGAAGCCTGAAGTGACTACCTCCTGTCACCAGGCAGGACTCCCATTGGAGGGATAAAGACACCAACCCACCCATAAAATCTTCAACCCAAAATTTGTCCTGTCTATAAGAAGTGCAGGAACAAAGATGGAGCAGAGACTGAGGGAATGGCCAACCAATGACTCTTCCAACTTGAGACCCATTCCACAGGCAGGAGCCAGTTCCTGACACTACTAAATGATACTCTGTTTTGCTTACAGACAGGAGCTTAGCATAACTGTCCTCTGAGAGGTTCCACCCAACAGCTGACTGAAACAGATGCAGAGATCCACAGTCAAACATTAGACTGAGCCTGGGAAGTTTTGTGGAAGAGTTGGCAAAAGGATTGAAGGACCCAGAGGTGATAGAGACTTCACAGAAAAACCAACAGACTCAACTAACCTGGAGCAGAAGCTATTCCCGACTCTGTCGCCTGCCTGTGTATCCTGTTTCCCTAACTGAGTTGCCTTGTCTGGTATCAGTGGGAGAGGTTGTACCTAGTCCTGCAGTGACTCGATGTGTCAAGTGGGTTGGTACCCAAGGGAGACCTCCCCTTTCTCAGAAGAGAAGGGAGGATGAGGAGATGACTGTGTGAGGGGGGACTGGGAGAAGAGGAAGGCTGCAATGGGATGTGAAGTGAATAAATAAATGAATTAATGGAGAAAAAAGAAAGTCTCCCAAACAAAACAATGAACAACTCTTTGTTGCAAGTAATTGTATTTGGTATTACGACCATCTGGAGATGAATTGCAGTTGATAGGAGGATGAAATGAGATTATATATAAATACAAACACATGATACATATATATATATATACATATATATACATATATATGTATAGTTTTCCTATGAGTACTCAAGAATTTCACATAAGTTCTATGTAATCTGCACCTACATTTATTTATTTATTTATATCCCCACTGTGTATGTAAATATGTATATTACATATCCATATCCTTTGGAAGGAGTATCTTCCAAAGCCAGTGGAAGACCTCTGTCTTATAGTAGTGAGACAGGGTCTCTCACTGATGACTGATGTGGGAGAGAGTTCAGGAGACAGGAGGCTCTATCTGTCTTAACGTTCTTGAGCTAAGGGCTGACAAGCACACAGCCCCACAGCACTTTTTGGAGGTACTAGGCGTTTGAACTCAGATACTCCCATTTGTGCAAAAAGTGTCCTTGTGCACTGTGTCATTCCAAACACAGCCCTCCACTGTCTCCTTTAAGATAAGGACCTTGAGCATCTTTGGATTTTGGCAGCTTCAAGAAAGCAATTTCCATGGATACAGAGGGATGCCTAATAGGAGTCTATGGTGTGGAAGAAATGCTATTAGATTTGGTATCCTCAGTGGTCCCCTGGGAAGGGCTAGCTACAGCAAAGCAGACAACTGCAAAGCAGATTGTCCTTTCTGAAGTCAGTGCCTCTCCCCAGAGACATCATTTGAGCCTGGACAGTCTAGAGCTGGCTGAGCTGAATTAGGTAATTTCCCCAAGGGCACAGCAGACAGCAGCCTCCAGTCTTCTGAAGCTCTAGCTGGTGTACACTCCTCATTCATAGGGTGCAGGAGGCTGCTCTACCTGAGACAATAACTAGAGCACAGTGCACCCAAGGGCAGAGGAGCGGAGCTGCACACAAAGCCTGGTGCTATAGGGATTCTATGCCCTGGTTTGTGGGAAGCAGGCATTTATTACCTCAGTGTCCCCACTAGTAAACTGACAGGAGAAATTAACACTGGCGCCAGTCTGCAGCTGTAGAACATTTTACAACACGCAGCACATTTGAGTGAATGCTTTTTTAAAATTTTTGATATTTATTTGGAATCTCATGTCCACATCCAACAATAAACAAAGGCACCATGTGTCACAGAACACACTGTTTTATCTGGGCATGTGCTGCTGGTACTATCATATTGCTATCATCTGTCTGTCACCCATCCATCCATCCATCCATCCATCCATCCATCCATCCATTTTGGGACTGGCTATCCTTGAAATCACTATGTATAGGAGGCTGATCTTAAGTTCTTGATCTTCCTGTCTTCAGACTGGGCAGTGTCTATTCAGAACTCTTTATGGGGCTGCAGAGGCCCACACCAAGCCCCTCCCTCCAGCCTTCTATAGAGAATGACTTTGTTTTAAGCCATATGCCTTCCATAAAATTAATCTTTGGAAAACAACAACAACAACAAAAAAAAAAAAAAAACAAAAACAAAAAAAAAAAAAAAAAACCCAAAAAAACATAAAACCTTCCATCATGACCTTTTTTACCTCAATGACCCACAACACTGGGTCTGTGGCATTATGGCATTCTCTGAAGCTGATATGCTTCTATCTCTTTAATAAAAAAAAAAAAAAAAAAAAAACCACTAGGTAGGGGGAGCTGTGCCTGCAGCACTCTCCTGGTCCTGCGCTGAATGCAGTGGCAGTCACGCTGGGACTTGCTATTGGTACAAAAGGCACACAAAGGCCGGGAGACCAAGCTGATGATGGCCACCGTGAGACTCTGAGGGTCCTTCGGACTGCGTCTAGTCTAGGAACAGCTGCATCGGGCATTGTTCCCTGCTGGAGCGGGGCGGCGCGGTTGCCACTGCAGCTGCTGCTGGTTGGGGCCGGACGGTGGACCAGTGGACCACGGTCCTCTGCATCTACGCTCTGCTCTCTCTCGGGGAGGATAGAGCAGCTCTGGCACGTAGTGCCCAGCAGCGCGCCGGTGAGGAGTTGCTACAGTGGCATCCTTGGGTTGGGTGGGTCCCGCTCTACCTCCTCTTAGTTTCAGAGGGGCTCTGACTGCAGGCTCTGTCTTTTTAATTTCCACTCCAAGTTGCAGAGAGTGGTCACAATGGGCCCGCTGCTGGAATGCAGAGTGGGGTCCAAACTATTGGTATTTATACAGTGGCATTCTCAGAAGAGTTTATTACTTAATCTGTAGTCGCCTTAATTAATTTTAATCTCATGTTCTTAACCATTCAGTTCCTCAGTTACCTTATATAATGATACTTGAAAGCCTTGTGGTGAAAAACATTCTCCTTATTTCATTTCATTCCAGGAAATAATTAAATTCTTAGAAAGAGTTTCTGTAATTTTAGAAAGTTCTTTCCCACTCTGCTGTCCTTTTTGCTTGCCTGAGGTTTTTTTAAAACAAGGTCAGTGAAGAGCGTTGCCTTCGAGCCTGATATGCTGACAATTTTACCTTTAATCTTACTCGCTGTGTCTCCGAAACCGGGAAAGTCTCTTCCATTTGAGCCAAAGACATGATGGGGGTTGGTTCCAGGTGTTTTCCAAGCATAAGCTGTTCACAAACCCACATCGATCTCGATTTCTGCACTGACCAGTATGCAAGTAATTCACGATCAGATCCTTTTTTTTTTTTTTTTTTTTTTTTTGGTCTTATGACGAGTTTTGAAAGCACCCACTGGCAGCCAGAGAAGAACTAGGACAGTGTGAGGTTCTCATGTCTCCTGAGTGTTGTGGATGACAAACCAGCTCTTTTTCCTTTGCTTTGACAGTTAGCCCCATTCTGTGTGGTTCCTTGTCTTCTTTATCCTTGGCTCTTGGCTTTTGGCTGCCCTATCCTCTCCCCTCCCCCCACCCCACCCATGATTCTGAAGACACTGTCTATGTCCCTTTTACACCATCTTCCTGCTTCCCTGTTGTTGAGCTCATCTTATGAGAAAGGCTGTAAGAACTGTTGAACTCATTTTTTCCCACTAGAAGAAAACTGCAGTCACAGTTTTTGAAAAACCAAGAAAGCTTACAGGAGTCCCTTGCTTTCTGCTGGACTGGCCCTCGGCAGCCCTGTGCTCAAATGTCAGCTCAACTGGACCTTCATGCACCCTAGAAGTCGCTAACACTCTGTGCCTCAGGTTCTCTTCTGTCCAAGACACTGATGGCCATTGCTCACATGATGGTGGTATCACTGAGACACCAAATGTTTGTGAAGATATCTAGCTTGGACTAGGCAGTGTGTCGCTAGAATATCTGATTCATTTCTGTCCATCTATCATCCATGCATCCATGCATCCATCCATCCAATGTATGTATGTATGTATGTATGTATGTATGTATACAATCTATGAAACACTCCAAATAGCTTCATTTATTAGTTCCCTCCCCCCCAAAACTGAATTTATAATGTGCTTTTGGCTGAGTGCATCTTAAACAGCTCTTGCTTTGAGCTCAATGCTCTTCACTGTTCTACCAAGCTGTTCTTACACCTTTGACCTATGAAAACAGCACTAAAACTTCCTCGCTGCCATAGGGCTGTTCTCTGAGGGAAAGGAGGCTGATTCCTCTCGCATATTTTTCCCTGAACACATCATGGTGGCAGTGACAATGACTATACTGGCCATGTCCACCAGGAGTCCAAGTCAGGAGAGTTAAATGTGCTCAAATGAGCCAAGTTGGACATCGGAACAAGTCCCGTTACTATTCTGGTCTTGGACAGCCCAGGTGGCCACTCATTCTTTATAGATATTGCCAACCCTATGACTATTTTTAATCTCTACGTTGTCTTTCTCCTTTCTCTTTGCTATTTTTCCTTAAACTCTACACTTAACAGATGTGCTGGATTTTAGTGTCTAGGAGGAAGACATTGTACCGGACTGGGAACCAGAAAGTGTGACTTTAGCTCTATTGGCTTGTCTTTTCGCATAACAGAAAACCATTTACTCTCACAGCTAAGATAAGAAGTTTGGGGAGAGACTCTAATTTCCTTAGATCAGCATATGATCCGATAGCTCTCTGTGGACTCTGCTCACTGAGTCAGAAATAATCAACTTAAATACTTTTCACTTGTGTGGTCAAAATTAGAAACGACTCAGTAGCTCTGTTCTGTAGGCTACAAGATGCAAGAGTAAGGGAGTCGAAGCTCAGTGTATTCTTATACGGAGAAGGAGGGGTCTACTCAGTGTAGCTTTTCTTGCTGAATATTGCCAAGTTCTCAGACCCCACAGCCCAAGTTCTGGTTCTTGCTGTCGTGCTCTTTGGATTGACGGAGATGGGAAGTCTGAGTGCTCACACCGATGGCCAGTTTTGTACAGAGCCACCTTTAGTTCCTTTATAGCAGTGTAGCATCGGACAGATGTGTGTTTTTAAAATCCTGCTTTTGTTGTCTCTTACAGAACACAAAGGCTCTGCCATCCATAGCCTTTCAGTTCTCCAAGAAAGATGAAAGCTTGAAGTCAGTCAGGCACCTCGTGAGTGGCAGTTTAAATTTCATGTACATCGTTATTTCATCAAACTGCTGAACACTGGAAAGGAGAGCTCGTGTGAATATTATAGATCTCTGGGATTTATGGGCATTTCCACACAATAGTAGGTTTAGCGTTTCCCATTGTTTAACACAACGATACATTTAACTGTTAGAATTCTCCAGTAAAACAAAGGGAATATTGGATAACACACATACACACATACTAAACTATTATTCACTGTCTGCAATTGAAACTTAACTAGATATACATACATACATACATATATACATACACATACATACATACATGAATACATACATACATATATATATATAAAGTTTTATTTTCTAACTCTTACAATCCTACAAAATCAAACATTTAACTGTTGAATTAAACAACAGCTGCTTTGCACATAAGGATATTAAATTGTTATATTTTGAAGCTTGGTGTGTAAATTTTATTTGGTCTATGTTGGCTTCCCACCAACACCCCCCTCCTCTTATTTTTATTTATCAGTGTTTTTGTTAAGTGCTTGTGCTGGGTGACTGCTTTAGAAAAATTCTAGTCCTAGGGGACATACTTGTTCAAGTCATTAAATTCCTCAGAGATGCATCTAAGAATGAGAAAAGAACAGCCCAAGACTCTGAGTAGGTTTTTTCTGAGACAGACTTGGGCTGGAAAGTGGCTTCTCATCATACTGATTCTGACGTTTAATCCCTTGGAGCTTCAGGCTTCTTGCTTTTGAAATGAGACTGAGAACAGACCAGCAACCTCACCGCAGTGATCAGGTAACAGGCACGTAAGCCCCTGGCATGGTGATGCAGGGTAGGTTTCTCCAGCAAGGTAACTTTTTAAAACAATGAGTGAATCCTTGTGACTTCTAAAAGCTACATGATATGTATCAACTCTTGCCAAATTTGGGAGATTTTAGCCGTATTTATTTTAATGTTATTTTTAGCAGTTTTATGATATTATCCATATGCCATACTGTTCACTCGTGTGTTATGTTTATAAATTTTTATCTGTGAACATAGACAGGGTTTTTTTGTTTTTTTTTTCCCCCCTTTGGTTTGTTTTGGTTTTTTGCCAGTGTAAGACCCTGCCTATCACAGTCATCTCTACATATCATAGAATCAACTTGAACCTGAATCAAGGTAAAAACCTAGGTGTTTTTTCTCATGATCTGGGAATGGGAGTTTATGCACATTGGTGTAATTTGTACGCCAAGTAGCTAAATTGTTCACACTGTTGAATGCCTCCTGTATCCATGATCAAGAGCCTGAAACAGAGCCAAAGAGGAGTCAGACAGTTTTGAGGATTTGGCAGCAAAAGAAACAAGAGAGGCCTGGGTCACACAAAGGGCTTCAGAACATCAGGGCAAACACTTAGGTGTTTTTCTCAGTTAACCCGAAGTAGGTATTCTCATGACAGTTCCGTGGAAATCTCTTGGTGCCTGTGTACACACTAAGTATGTTTCACCTTTAGCTTCTCATTGTGGTGTTGGTATAAACACATTTTATTTCTGTGTTTGATTGCCCAGGTATATGAGGCCAAATCTGGCCATGGTGACCATGACCTGCCCTCCAGCATGTGGCCCACAGTACTGACCCTGGTGACACAGGAAGGGCCTCCTGTGCTAGCTCTTGCTCTGTTAATTCATAGAGTGAATTCATTGGATTTTTCCATTTTGCAAAGATTCGGTTTCGATCTGCTCATCTTTGCTGACTCATGCTTTGCTCTGATCTGAGAAGATAGGGCAGTCTTTCTTGGTAGATCAGTGAAGGCTGAGGGCTAGAAGTCTGTCTGCCTTTGGCTTCTTGCTGCTATGTTGAAGACATTCAAAGGTAAGTTCTTGCCATGCTCAGCAGGGTTTATTGCTTACAAATTTATTTGACACTATGGATATTTAGCTTTATCCACAAATAAATGTGGACCCTGCTCTCAGGAGAGGGCTAGATGCAGTGCTACGCCTATATTTGCTATAAATGGGTTAACTGACTGTTTCTGGGGACATGGAGGATATTTTGACAGGTTAAGCTGCAGAAAGCTGTGGCTGCCCAGCACGGCAGCATTGTGAAGGGCCTCAGGAGACGCTACCCCTGCATCCCACCCACGTCCTCTCCATACAACCTTGGCTTCACTGGGTCCCAAGTGTTTCAAGCCTATTCAAGAGGCTCTGCAATGTAACAGAAACCCTCTATAGGATAGAACACAAAGGTGGCTCTAGTTATGTTTCTGTGCCAATCCCATAGGAAGGCCTGTCTTCTTGTTTCCTTGGTAACAGCCAGGTGTCTGTGTTCTAGCTCCTAGGAGGTCAGCTTTGACCTTGTTGCTTTTATTCACTTTGTTGCAGCCTAGACCCCGTTTGTCGTCCACCCTCTGCACACTGCATGCCTCTACTGAAGCACAGCCTTGGATCCAGGGATCTGGGCCCACTGTTTACTGATGGTGCCTGACACTAGGACTCCTGGCTCTTTGTTTCAAACGGTGTAATTCACAGATACTTTTGCATCAGTTAGTGAGTGAAACTGGCATGTCTTTCTTCCTGCTCCCCAAATGAAGCCACACAGTGCCAAGCCTTGCTGTAAAGCTCAGGTTGCCAAAATAGGATATTTCTGCTGAGAAGGCACAAAGGGCATGGCATAGACATGATGCTAATGTCAACAGTGGACAGAAGCTCCAGACTTCAGAGCCAAATGAATGACCGATTCGGCAGCTGGCCAGGAGGAGTGTCCACCCTCATTTCCTCACAAACACTGTAGGGCACCCCATTTGTTTATGCCCGAAGGAAGTGTGTAAATTGGTGGACAGAAACCATCCCATGCCATTTCATAGGCACATGTGATACAGTGTACACAAGCACAGACAGTGGCATCTAGAAGTTAAACAGACGACTAGGTGCCTTTAGACACAGTTCAATAGTTTTTTATGGAGACATTGTTTGTGGACGGCACATGGCCGTGTTTTACAGATGTAGAAACTTAGGCACAAAGAGATTGCAGAATTGGCAAGTGGTGAGAAGGCTCCAGATGGTTGTGTGATGCTTTGTTCTTTCCCAAATGATGGGGCCCAGCAGCTTCCCTCTCTTTTGAGCATTAGAGGCCATATGACATGTTCCCGGGGAACCGGAAGGCTCTTCTGTGATGGATCTCTGGTGCACAGGCCCAGTTTTCTTTCTCAGCGTTGGTTCTAACTTCTCATTTCCTATGATCAGTTTCCACGGAGTTTGCCAACTTCAGTAGCATCTTTCTAGAACCAACTCTGTCCCTCTCTCATTATTTTCCCATCTTCACTCATATTTTTGTTGAGATTAATCCTATAACCTTATTTCTCAGCTCTGGAAATTAAAACTTAACCCAGTCTTCAACCATTCTTCCCTCTGGATGAAATCATCGAAGACTGTGTTTTCCTTATAAATGTCCTGCTCCCAGTTCTAATAAAGAACCCACAGGCGAGGAACGTCTTTAGAGGACATGTGTGTTCAGTCTGGATCTGTGTGCTTTCGTTTTAGCTTTAGGTGGTCTCTGTTTGTGGCACCTGGGACTGCGTTTACCTATATAGAGATGGACTGTTTCCATTCACAATACATGTGTTGGTGCCGAGAGTGCTTTATACTTTCTGTTGCTACTAAAACACCACAGCCTGGGTAAATTATAAAGAAAAGAGGTTTATCGAGCCTCACAGATCTGGCTGAAGGTCAAGTAGCACTTTGATGTGTCCTTGTTGCTTCTTGCTGGCAGAGTCCCCAGGCCGAGCAGGCCATCAAGTGGCAGGAACAGGAGTGTGTGTGTCTTCTCTGCTCTTGGTGTCTTCTTCTTCTTCTTTTTTTTTTTTAATAAAAAAAAATTGTATTTACTTAGAAGCATTCAGAATGTCAACAAAACAGCCGCAGGGTTTTTTTTTTTTTCAATTACAGAGTGGTATTCAATTAACAGAACAACAATTATCTTCGTATAAGCTGCTTCAGAGACAACTGAAGATGGGAAAAAAAATAAAACCAAAAGAAAAGAAAAATGAAAACCAAACTACTGTTCCCATATATAACTAATTTGTGCTGTGCACCAACAAAAACCTGCTTTAAATTTCCATGCCAACTTACAACCCCCAGACTGTACCAGGCAAGGTTAGTGGCTATTGAAAATACCACCAGGACAGGGCTATCTAAAGACACATTCCGTAGTGTGTTTACTATACAAAAAAAAGACACTGTACAGTTTTAAAACAAATCTTACACAGCCTTACATTTCAATTTTTCTTTAAAAGGAGTGAGTTGTGTACAGAGGGGTTAAATGCTTTATAGACAAGAAAAAAAACTGCGCTAAAACCAACTTATTCATCCTCATCATCTTCTTTGTCTTCCTCTTCTTCCTCCTTTTCCTCATTCTCTTCATCCTCCTCATCATCTTCCTCTTTCTTCTTTTTCTTGCTCTTTTCAGCCTTGACTACCCCCTTTTTCGCTGCATCAGGTTTTCCTTTAGCTCTGTAGGCAGCAATATCCTTTTCATACTTCTCCTTCAGCTCGGCAGCCTTCTTCTCGTAGGGCTGCTTGTCATCCGCGGCAGTGTTGTTCCACATCTCTCCTAGTTTCTTTGCAACATCACCAGTGGATAAGCCAGGATGCTCGCCTTTGATTTTTGGGCGGTACTAAGAACAGAACGGGAAGAAGGCCGAAGGAGGCCTCTTGGGTGCATTGGGGTCCTTGAACTTCTTTTTGGTCTCCCCTTTGGGAGGGATGTAGGTTTTCATTTCTCTTTCATAGCAAGCCTTGTCAGCCTTTGCCATATCTTCAAATTTCCCCTTTTCTTTAGTAGACATAGTCTTCCACCTCTCTGAGCACTTGGAGAACTCTGAGAAGTTGACAGAAGCATCTGGGTGCTTCTTCTTGTGCTCCTCCCAGCAGGTTTGCACAAAGAATGCATATGAGGACATTTTGCCTCTCGGCTTCTTAGGATCTCCTTTGCCCATGTTTAGTTTATTTTCCTCCGTGAGGCACAGAATCGCCCAGTGCCCAACCGGCTCTCGCTTGTCCCCGTCCGGCTCTCGCTTGCCCCCATTGCCCCGGCGCTGTCTCTATGGAGCTCAATGTACTGCAATGGCTGTGAGAGCGGGAGCCTCTCGGTGTCTTCTGATGAAAGCTCTAGCAGTCAATCATGGGTACATCAGTCTTGCTCCCAAGGGCCCCTCTGAACTCACAGCTGGGCTAAGTCTGTCCCTTTCACAGGCTTTGCAGTGGGGGTGAAACCTCAGTATATGTTATAAACCTGCATCTGCTCTATTTTGTGGTTGCATTTAAAATAAACATTTAAGGAACAAAACCTCTTTTTTTTTTTTTCTTTTCGAGACAGGGTTTCTCTGTGTAGACCTGGCCGTCCTGGAACTCACTCTGTAGACCAGGCTGGCCTCGAACTCCGAAATCTGCCTGTCTCTGCCTTCCAAGTGCTGGGATTAAAGGCATGTGCCACCACTGCCCTGCCAAAACCATTTTTATTTAAGAAAAATAAAACTCCACTGTTTCTCTGCTAGCTTTAGAAAAATGCTCTCATTGGCTTTGATGAATGCCAATCAAAATATCCTGTGAAAAATTAAACTACATCAAATCACTGAGAAATTGTCTTCATGGATGGGTCTGCTGTAGCATTTGGTGATTAATCTGCTCTAGTCTTCCCAGTAGTGGTGGTGTAAGTTCCTCACCACCCACCCCAATGCTCCTGATTCCTGAATGAAACACACACACACACACACACACACACACACACACACACACACACACAGCCATATATTTAATATGCCTTAATGAGCTCAATGGCTGGGCCACTCCCAAACTTCCATGTTGCTAATGCCTCCCCTCTAGTACCCCTTAATTATTACTTACTAAAATCTGTATTCCGTCTTTGCTACCCTAGACACAGTTTGGGGCCCTGGGGCCACTCTTCCCTTCTTACATGACTGGTACACCCTTCTTCCTGCAGCTCTCAAGCCTGGATCTGATTTCTCCCTGGCGTGGAGACTCTCCTTTTATTCTCTCTTCTATGTTCCTAGCCTGGGAACCTAAAAGTCTCACCTTGTCCCTCTGCCTAACCATTGACTGCTGGCAACTTTATTTACCAATCAAAACCAACTCGGGGCAGGGACCCTCGGCGTCTTACATGCAGACGTGTGGGTTCGCGTGTAGTTTTGGGAGCCAAATTAACACGAGTAGCATTCGAACCAATCCACAACAGTCTGCTCTGAGTTTTGAGTTCCCTTTCTAGATTTTATCGATCATGCAGAGACGATGACTCGGAAGAGCTCAAGTGAATACTCCTGCAGACATGTCGTCCGTCCTGTGGAAGTGTGGGCAGGTTGGGATGTCGCCGAGAGGTAGAGTGCCTGCGAGCACTCATGAGGCCCTGGGTTTCAGCATCAGCGTCATTGTGATGAGTAACACGTGAGGACACCGGACACACAGACGGAAGGCCCAGGAGCTGATTCTCTACACCGCCAGCCCTTCACCTTCCTCCCGGAATGTGTTTAAACAAAGTCACTTATTTTCCAAGTTTCCTTAAACACATTACCAATCCCACTCCCTTCAAACAGCTCTCACATGTAATCATGTCTCAGAAAACTTTGAAATTATAAACTAGTTTGTAACCATTATATTACAAATGTATAAATAGAAACTTCAGACTCCTGACTTATCATCCATCATTGCAAAAGCTTGTCACTTCCATGTTTTATTTAAAAGGCAAGGCTGTTTCAAAGACTAGTGGTTTTTAAAATCTTCCAACAGGCACACTTTCTGTCTCTACGATAAGTGGTGTGTGTGTGTGTGTGTGTGTGTGTGTGTGTGTACATGCATGCACATAGTATGTACCTGTGCGTATACTATCCGCAGCCTCCCACAAGTCTCTTTTCAAGGGTTCTGGGTATCCAATCTCCGGTCTTCATACTTGGACAACAGGCACTTGACTCACTGAGAGGTCTCCTGACCTTAATATTTGTCTTTCAAACATGAGATTTTGTCTGTGTTAAGTTGAGGTGTGGGTTTTAAGAATGTTTTCTGGGCCCGGCCTTGCTGCAGAAGGGGAAGTGTGACACAGCTTCTGCCCCTGGAGCATCGCCAGGCTGTTGATCCCCATGACCCCATGTGTGCTGATGCTTGCTGTTGCCCTGAAGCTGGTCTGCTGTCTTTACTTCTCTGCTTTTAATCTTTCTTTCTGGGGAATATGCTCCCCCTCCCCATTACTCAGAATTAATCATGCCATAATAAATGAACCATGAGGATCTTAGAATAAGGAATGGAGGTGGACATGAGGCTGAGGAGAACAAGGAACAGGCCCTCCTCATGGCCTTCAGAGCCATGGGAAAGGATCTAGACAACATAACCACACAGGCCATAAAAGCCTATGTGGTCCTTTCTAGAAAAAGTTCATTGCCAGATTTGGCCTTGAATTTGGAATCATGAGGAGACACAAGCACTCTCTGGTTCAATGGCTGCTGCCTTAACTGCCAGGGTGACCTTGGGGACATCAAGGAGAGGGTTAAAGTCTCAAGAAGAAGAGGCATGGATAGAAAAAAATGAGAATCTGTAAAATACAAATGAATGATAGGTGGGTTTACTTTATAGGAGTCAGGCTTGCATATATTCTAGAAATAAACAGGATTAGAAGAGTATATGGGGCCATGGAATTGCTAAGATGAGGAAACAAAGATTAGAGAATTAAAAGATGACATAGAAGCATACAAAAAATTAGTCCTTTGTTCTCCTGGCTACTTGAAGGATTGGAGATGGCAATGCCTGGAAAGATAGTAGGGAGAGCTAACCATTTCACGTCCATAAATTTTAAAACTTTGTAAGGAATAATTTTAATTTTAGTAGTCTGTAATTTTCTGTTTTTACGTGACAATAGTTACACAAGACCACTGTCTGCTATACTAGAAAACCACAAGAGCTGTCCCCAGCCACCTGTGAAGAGCGGGCTGTGTAAAACCTATGAAGAAATGTGCTTTTGCTGTGTGTTTAGTTTCTGCTCTAAGGAAGCAGGGGTTGGGACAACTGATCTGGGACTCACAGAATTTATGTAAATTTAAGGATTAAAAAAATTATTAACAATGATCAAAGCCTTGATGATGCAATTTTTTAAAAAAGAAAACAAACAGAAGACTGGGTTCAGGCTCTCTGGTCAGAAAGGAGAAGGAAGAATGATGAGAATCCTCAGGGGACAGAGAACTCCTGAACTTGCATTCACAGTGACCCCAAGCCATTATTGAATCCGCTCTGCCCCCGTTCCTGCCTTTCTCAGGACCCTCCTTGTGCTGAGGCTGGACCTCGAAAATGTTGTTCCTCCAAGGAGGTATACTGTGTGGGAAGTAGAATTTACAGTAGGAAGAAGTCAGGGAAAGCGAGCTCATGAGGTAGGTCGATAGATACGGTTATTATTTCAGAGGCCTCCGTATCCAGTAACACAAGTGTGTTTGTTGATGTGTGTTGTGTTGGGAGCCTGGGGACAGAGGAGAATGTCATGCCTGCTGGCAGAGGCGCAGCACGATGATACTTTATATTTAATAGGTCACTCAAGCTAAGGGCCTGGCTGTCTTCTGTGCAGATTTCGTTCTCGGATCACACATTATTCCTTTCTTTACCTTGTTTTTTCTTTCAGGGTCCTTGAGGTAAAGCCAAGATGCCAGTAGCTCCAGACCTGGGGGAAGTGCTCTCAACAGTAAGCATCTTATATCTCCTGAGATGAGGGTGGGCAGTGCCCTCCCCAAGCAGCTCTGCAGCATCTTCCCTCTGCCGAATACAGGAGAGCCAGAGAGGAGGAGACGTTAAGGTTGCCTCTGGGAAAAGCCAAAAACTCCAGCCAGCTGATACTGGTTTGCTTTAAAAAGGCAACCTTATCAGATCAGAGTAGCATACAGAACACAGGAACAAAGGAGAATGTTTTCTGATGTCAGATGACGACAGATGCTGGGGAAGACTGGCTTTTCACCAGCTAGGAAGAGCTTCTCTCAGAGCGTACATCAACAAGAAGCACAGGGAACAGAAAGGAGCCTTAAGCAGAAGGAAGCGGGAACCGTCTATGGTTCTCCAGGACAGCTGTTCCAGCGACCATGGAGACCGAGGTGACTAGGTGAATAGTTACCATTTTAAATGGAATTTATTCATTTGTTTATATGTATGTGCACTTAAATGTATATATTGTTTATATGGATGTGGAGGTCGAGGAAATAGTTTCAGATGTCAGTTGTCTTTCTTTCTCCCATGTGTCATCCAGGAAGCAAATTCAGGCTATCAGCTTGGTAGAGGGTAAAGGGCACCTTTGTTCTCGGAGCCACCTTGCTGTCCCCACGGTTGCTATTTTATAAGGTATATGCCTGATCTTACAAGCTTAGGACTTATTCAAAAATTATGTTTATTTATTGCTATTGAAATTTATCTGGGCCCTTCTTCTTTTTGAATGTTTTAAATTGAAGTAGAATTACATTGCTTTTTCCCTCCTTTCCCTCCCTCCAGACCCTTCCAGCTACCCTCCCTTGAACCCCTTCCATGTCCTCCTCCTCATGTTGATAGCTTCTTTTTTTGATGATTAGTGTGTGTGTGTGTGTGTGTGTGTGTGTGTGTGTGTGTGTGTGTGCAAATACATATAAACATGCTTTTATTCTAGTTATATAACAGAGTGGTATTCTTTTGGTGTGTGTGTGTGTGTGTGTGTGTGTGTGTGTGTGACAGATTTCTCTGTGTAGTCCTGGCTGTCCTGGTACATGCCCTGTAGAGCAGGCTGGACCCAAACTCAGAGATCCTCCTGCTCTGCCTCCAGAGTGCTGGGATTAAAGGCACGTGACACCACAACTGGATCAGTGCGATACTTGTATTTGAATGGTGTAGTAAAGTAACATGTGCAAAAATTGAAATTTCAGTGCCATGAGGACAAGGAAGACTTGACATCTTAGCCTAACGATATCAGCAGACTAAAAACCTTTTAAAATTTTATTTTCCACACTTGAAATACTAAATTAATTTAAAAAAAAAAAACAAACAGCAAACAACGTAGTTTTTCTATACCAGTTGTGGAGAAGTACACGTTCCATGGGAGCACCGTTTCTTTTCCGGGAGTAGGGCTCCCTAGCGTTGTCAGGACTATGGATGGGACTGATTCTTCCTTTGCACTCCAGGCTGACCTTGGGCTTGTCCCCTCCCGCAGGGCTGGGATTGTATCTTGAGCCGTTACATTTATGTGTTCTTACAGTGTATGAATGCACATGGGTGCCATCAAACAGCTGGAATATTCAATTGTCTTCTGTATTGGCTACAACTATGAGAAGTCACCTGAAATTAAGTCCTTTACTGTTACTGAGGCGTGTGCATAACTTTCATCACTTATAGCTCTTTGCAGCATCCTATAGATTTAAAAAAAAAAAAACAAACCTTCTCAAGTACTTCCATAGTGGTACCCACTCCCTTAATTTTGGAGTAGATACTCTTACAAATAAAAAGTGAACTGATGTTGTTTAACTTAACAGTTGGCCCATTTGTTTTAAGAAATTTCATTTGCAGCAATTATACAGAACCAGTAGCTGGTCCTGACTAACTAGGAATCATCACGATGAGGCCTAGCAACGTAGTTTCTTTTGCCATCACTATCATGGTTGGTAAATTCTATTCATATCTAAAAGGAAATATGAGTTAAAATTGAGTGTCCTTTTTCTGAGGATGGCATTATATGGGCTGTAGGTACTTTTGAATTCTTACTTCAGTAAAACTAAAATGTCACTAACCAGCAACACACACATGCATGTGAGCATATACATGTGTCTGCACATGCAATAGCACATCCACTGACAGCTTCATTCAGTCTGCTCCCTGTAGGTCCCTCATGTCTCTGCTGGTGTTCAGGCTCGAGGTGAATACTAACAGAGGCAGTAGGAAAAATTGCTAAGAAGACATAGGCAAAAGGAAGGAGGATTTTTGCTAAACTGGATCTGACAGAATGATCACATGGTTTGGGTGACAAGGGTAGATTCTAAGCTGACTCAGTGGGATGCTTGCTGCAGCTGGGCCAGACAGGCTGGAGACAGGACCAGGTTAAATAGAGGAAGAGATGGACTGGAAATTAGTTAAGGAGAATCTTGTCATCCCTCCCCTTATTAAAAGAAATCTGAGACAGTCTTCTCCTCGTCTATTCCTCATCCCATCCTCATGTTCATTGCAGACCAGTGAAAGCATCTGTCCAGACTTCATGGTTCAAGGCATTTAGTGAAGGAGTTTCTAGAACATCAAAAGAAAGACAAAGATCTTTGGGACAAATTACAAAACTAATTTTTGAGTCTGGAGGGTAGTGGGTAAAATTTCTAGATGTGTTAGAAGCTTCTTCAGGTGATGGAGTCAGGGCACCACGGAGCCCGTGGAGTTCCTATTCATATGTCTCTGGAGATGGAGTAGACACCGGTGTCTGTCGTGCTCACTGCCTGGAGCAGAGGGCAGGGATGCAGGAGGAGGCTGAGGGACTGAGTGTGGAGTTTTTCAGGAATAATTGGAGCACATGAGCAAGTATGAGTTAGTGGCAGGAGACTTGAGCTGCTGTGGTTAAAGAGCAGAGATCCTGTAGCAAGAGGATAATACTATTTCTGTAGATCCTAAGATCTGCAAATAAGAACCAGAACTGAGATGAATAGCACGATGCCAGCATGTGTTGTGGAAAAGAAGTTTTCCAGGTGTATGGTAGAACTTCTGCAGTAGTTGTGAAATCAGTATTACCTCCCCGTATGAACATAGCCTAGAGAAAGATAGGAGCTTTTCACAAGATTTAGTACTGTGTTGTACTCTATTCAACGTGCTAAGTAAACCTTTACTAGCCTTATAATAATGACTTTATTAGTCACTAAAATAATAACTTTATTAGTCTTGTAATAATGAACACTTGTTTCATTAGGCAGAGAACAAATCTGGAGGATTGCTTTGCCTCCTGGGAAATCTCAAGGTCAATCTGAGATCTAGATTCATTTAGAATCTAATTTGGAGAAGGAAAAAACCAAAATCTCAAAAGCGTAAAAAGCTTTGAGCACTTGACCAAACGGAATCTTCGTTTACGGTGATGAAACTCTTACCTGTCTACTGAACCAAAGTAACGAAGATTCAAAAGGAGGAAACAGTTATATGCAACAAACAAACAAACAAACAAATAAACTCCAGAGGCTGGAGAGAAGGGCCCTATACTTAAAAGCACACACTTCTCTTTCAGAGGACTTAAGCTCAGTTCCCAGCCTCCACATAGTGGTTCACAATCATTTCTAACTCCAGTCTCACAGGCAGTTGTAAGCTGTCCAACAGGGCTGCTGGGAACTGAACTCAGGTTGTCTGAAACAGCAGTGCATTCTCTTAACTGCTGATCCGTCACTTCAGCCTCAAATTATAACAACTGATAATCCTTTCATTGTGTGCATGCACACGCTTGTATGTTTTTGTGTGTGTGCATGCGTGCATTCGTGCATGAGCACAGGCATGTGGAGGCTAGAAGTGAACTTCAGTCATTACTCTTGAGGAGTCATCCACCTTGTTTCTTTTGAGACATAGTCTCTCTTTGGTCCAGGGTGTGCTGAGTAGGCAATGCTGGCTTCCCATCATGCACTAGGGATTCAGATCTGGGATTATAGATGGGCACTGCTATATCTAACTTTTTACATGGGTTCTGAAGATCAAACTCAGGCCCTTATGTTTGCATGGCAAGCACCTTGTGGAGCGAGCTGTTCACTGCTCCCTGACAATCCTTTACTATTATTTTTAACAACATAGGATGTACACAGTGTGAATTGCCTGCTATTAGCCAGCACAGTAGAGAAATTTTTCCAATTTTCTTCTGACACTATCTCACAGTTTTTCCAGGCATCCTGATTCATGGTACAAGGTTTCATATTTCTCAATAGACTAAGATAAAGCTGGCATCTCTATGCAATATAAAAATGAGCTAATACCACATAAACCCGTATGTAGTAATTGGTTTGCCAGCAGTGTCTTTTATTTAGAGATTACATAGCACAACTCGAAGGTTGCGAGTTGCAAAGAAATTTTGGAGACTTTTCAGCAGGCATCTTATAACACTAAAAAGCCTAGCTACCATCTCAAGTAACTACCCTGTTAACTGTATACAGCATATGTATGTCAGACAAATATTAAGAAAGAGAAGGGGGAAAGAAAACATGAAACCTGAAAATGACAAATACATCATCTCTGGTTTCTTTGCTGTCTTGATGTCTGTGTAGTTAGCGTGTATTCAGCAATTCATCTTTTACTTATACATCTGTTCTAGGTTAACTCATAATTTAATTTTAAAGGTTTATTTTATTTCTTAATTCTGTGTATGCACATGTGAGTACAGGTACCCACAGAAGCCAGAAGAGGATGCTGGGTTCCCTGAATGACTGCTGGTTATGAGTCATAGCATGTGAATGGTAGGAACTGAACTCAGGTCCTCTGAAAGGTTGAGATGGCTCTTAACCACTGGGCTGTCTCTTCAGCCCTTAAAAGTAACTTCAGACACTTTGCTATAGTATTGCTGACTGATAAATTCAAGCACAATTCTTGTGTTAAACTTAATACAGACCATTGAAAATATACTCTTTATTTTATTAAAGCAGTAATTTCAAACAGGCCTTGATTATTAAAGATTTACTTAAATCATTTGAACGGAAAAACTTTGGAATTCTGTTCTTCTGTTTTAGGAAGTTGGGAATTTCACTCACAAAGTGTTTCACTGTTGCCAGGCCAGTTGTAATAGCACCTCGTTAAGGAGATTCCTAAGTTAATTTGGTGATGCCTTGGTGAAGTAGAAAATCATATGTACTAACAACACATATAAACACACAACAGCTGGCAAGCAGAGCAGTTGACAGTCACTAGATTTTGTGAGACAGTTGGCTCTCCTCATCTTTATCTTACCATTTATTTATTTATTTATTTATTTATTTATTTATTTATTTTGCTGTTACATATGGAGGGTGTTTCCAGATGCTGTTTGTCCTGATACCCAGCTTTGGGGGTCTCTGAGTCCTTTTGAGAACCCTGATGGCAGTAGTCTCAAATTCAAATGGCTACGGGGAATAGAGAGGCTGGCATAGGAGGGAAGGTGTCTGTTGGGTGGGCTGAGGAAGTTGGAGGCATAAGCGAAGAGGATTGGAAGGAACTAAGAGAATGCTATTGGGCAGATGGGAGAAGAATGGAGATACAGCTGATATTAAGGACTTGTTATGCACCAAGGCCATGGATTAGACACAGGAATACAACTGATACAGACACCAGCTTTTATGAACCTTACATATTAGCAGCATGTGCTGGTTGGTTTTTTTGGGTTTTGTCAGTTTATCACAAACTAGAGACACTTGGGAAGAGGAAACCTTGTTTGAGGAATTGTCTCCACCAGACTGACTTGGAGGCTTATCTGTGGGGTCTTTTCTTGATTGATTGATTGATTAATTGATGATTGATTGCTGTGGGAGAACCCAGTTGACTATGGTTGCTGACACAACTGGGCAAGTGTCCCTAGGTTGAAGAAAGAAAGTAGGCTAGACAAGCCATGGGAGCAAGAACACTAGGCAGCATTTCCCATAGTTCCTACCTTCGCTCCTGCTTGAGTTCCTGCCCTGACTTCCTTCAGTGATGGACTGTGATGAGGACACGTAAGTCATATAAATCCTCACCTTCCTAAGTTGCTTTTGGTCGTGGTATTCACTACATTGATAGAAAGCAAAGAAGGACATTGGGCAAAACAGCAGAAGAAAAGGTAATACATTATGCAGTGTATGGTATGATGGGACAAAAGCAAAGCAGGGAAACAGGGACACCTGCGGCGGCTCAGTGGAACCAAGAGCCACAGTTTTAAATAGCATGGTCAGGGCAAGGACACACTGGTGATCAGAGGAGGTGACAGCTGAGCAGGCATTGAAAGCAAGGAGAGATTTAGTCATAAGCTGTGTGGAGAAGAATGTTCCAGTGACCAAGCCCTGGGTCCTGTAATAGAGAAGGAAACCATTCTCAAAGTGTCCCTGTAGCTGATCTGTTGAGGGGCAGAGTTGTTAGATGTTGGAGAGCCAATCACAAGATGTAACACTCCAGACAAGGAGTTATGGTAGATCTGGCCAGCAGGTTGAATGTTGGAGATGCTGGCCCAGTGGCTGTGGGCTGGCCCACTTGTCAGTCTCTTCAAAGAGATCAGAATACTGACTACATCTAAAAAGAATACCAGTACTGGGTTATTATAAAAGTTGTAGTGGTTTCCCCAGAAACAACAGTAATTTTCATATCCATTGGGTGGCCCACACTTCAGTTTTAGACACTAGCTACCCAGACTTAGCCTAAACCCTGAACATTAAAGCCTTAGTCCAAATGAGACTGTACTGACCTGAGATGTCAGCTATCAATGGATAGGACACCCAGATAACCTACACTTCTGCCTAACCAACTGCAATTCAGAGAATGCCTAAGAAGGTCCCTAAATCTGGTTTTCAGAAGCAACTTACCCCTGAGGAAAGCATTCTTCCTAGGATTTTGCCTTATTATAAGGATCTTATATGTTCTATATACTCCAGGAACACTAAACTGAAAGAAACACAGAGGATATAGTGTTGTGAGGGTGGTGGCCTGAGTCTTTCCTGCCCCCCCCCAAGCACCACCCCCTTCCAGCACCTTGATGCACTCACAGTTACAAGCTTCCTCAGCTCCATCGCCTTGGAGTTTGTATTAAACTTTCATTACGTTGAAATAACATAGTCATTGGTCATTGGTGTGTGAATTCAATCTCCGTCTCTCTCTCTCTCTCTCTCTCTCTCTCTCTCTCTCTCTCTGTGTGTGTGTGTGTCTGTCTGTCTGTCTGTCTGTCTTGCCTTGAGATTTCTTATGGATGGGGAGGAAAGGGGTGCTTAAAAGCATGATCTGTTCCACTGGCCACTCTTCCCCATCTTGAGGTCGCTGAGAGTCACCTCTGCACTCTCAGTGCACAGGTCCAAAGGAGCCCTGTGAATAACTAAATACGCTCTCCTATTACTCAGCAAGATTCAAGGGTTTTAGGTGCTCTGTGCCAGGAACCAGATACTAAAACCAAATACATGAGTATATGCTCCCAAAAATGGAAATAACAAATCTGCAGACGGAGGAGCAGAGTCCTTGGGATAGCAGGCAGATCCGCAGTCCAAGTAGCTGGAAAACAGGTACAGATAGGGAGGAGCAGGTGGGCGGGCAAGAGCCAAGACAACCTGCCAACCCAGCATGCCCGGTGAGGGACAGGCATAGAGGTCATTCAGGCTTCAAGCCATGTTCAAGTAGCAGTGCCCGGTGCTGGCTGGAGGCAAGGCTGGGCCAGTGACTTAGAGATTATTCCATGTGTCCTAGGTCTCAGAAGTTCATGAGTAAAAGTAGGGGTAATTGGTGTGCACCCCATGTTTTTCTGGCTCTAAACCTTCTCTTGTGTGACAGGACCCCCAACTCTCTTCCTCCGTCATCTGCTTTAATTTTTCTCTCAGCTATTTCTGGGTATGCTTGGGGCAGGGATAACTCACGAGGGCTCAGGGATAAGTTTGTTCATGTTCTTTCCACTTGAGTCCCTTGGCCCTAGAGTCTGTGCCATGCCTCTGCAGCTGGTGTCCTGGGCAAGATGTCATTCCTAAGCCCCAGTGGAGCCCTTGAGCCCAAAGCTACTTGTAGCGTGTGGATGGGGGCAACAGCAGGGGCCCTTGTAGTAGCATTGTGTGAAGTCAGTCTTGCCCTCTATTTTTTTATCAAATAATTTTATTACTATAGATTTATTATAGATAATTATGTTTCATCATGGCATTTTCCATGAAAGCTTACCATAGCCACTTGTGCCGTATCTTTTCTTGTCCCCCTCCCTCTCTGATCCCTTTCTGCTTCCATGTATATAATTCTTAACTCTACATCCTTCATGTGAGTGAACACATGTGACATTTGTCTTTCTGGGTCTCTGTTCCTTATTGCCTGGGCACTGTGGCTTCACCTTGTATTGTTCCAGGCTCAGAGCCATTGCCCTGAATGTGGCCAGGAAAGAGGAATGTGGGACCTGCCCTGTCCCCATGTCTCCTCTTTGCCTTAGAAACAGCCACATCTAAACAGTGCGACACAAACTCCCTGTAAGTACCTTCTACCTCTGTAAGGGGAAACAGAGCATCATGGAACTGTGTAAGCCAAGCTGGCCCTGCTTGCTTTGAATCTCAGTGTTGCCCTTTGTCGTGCTGCAGACATCAATCAGGGATTTTCCTCATTGTGAGAAAAATCATCCTGATGATTATGTTGAGTTGAACCCGTGATTCCACACAGTCGAGTGTCTGTCCACCAGCCTCGTGGCAACTTGTCAGAACAGTGAGTTGCAGTTTAAATGCTCAGTACTCACCATTGCCTCTCGTGTTTGGATACCTGGCCTCAGCTGGTGGGGCTGTTTGGGGAAGTTATGGGACCTCTAGGATGGGTGGCCCAGCAAGAAGTGGGGTGCTACACTTAGGCCCTGAAATCTTTATCTGTTGCTGGTTCCCACCAGAGTTTCCTGCTTCTTGGTCTGGTGCCACGGGAGCTCCCACATACTCCAGCCTTGCCTGTCTGAATCCATGAACCACAATAGACCCTCCCTTCAGTAGCTTCTGTCAAGTATGTTGTCATCATGACCAGAAAAGTTTCACCTTCTTCCTTGGATATTGAGTGAATAGTTAGTTCTTCCTTGCTTATATGCTTGGGGCCAGCTTTCTTGGTGCCTATCAACTCTCCAGAATGCTACAGCCAGTGAGGGGCAAGGTTTTTTGTTTTTATTTTGTTTGTTTGTTTGATTAGGCTACTTAGAGATCCTGTTCTTTCTAAACTCAGAGAGACAACAACTGACCTTTCTTTAGCCTATTGACCAGGAGGGTCACTAGAAGAAGATACAAACACTCAGAGAATCATCTAGTTAAACTTTGCTTTGATAGTTTCACACATGTATACAATGTATATAATATATACAATGTATCTTGGTCATAGCCATTCCCAGCTCCCCTTCTCATTCCCCGCGGACATTCCTAACCCAGAGTGTTCTCTCCTCACCTTCCTGTCCTTCTTCAATTTTCTTTTTAAAACACAACAAGTCCAGTAAGTACTTCTTTTTTTCTTTCTTTTACTTTCCTTTGTTTTTGTTTTATTTTGTTTTAACACAGCATCTCACTGTGTAGTCTTGGCTGGGTTGGAACTCAAGTAGATCATGGTGGCTAGAAACAGAGTTCTGACTGTCCCTACCTCCTGAGTTCTGGGATAAAAGGCATGGGCTACCACCTCTGGCTCAGTCACTGCTTCCTTCTGGAATGCGACTTTGTTGGCCTGACCTTGTGTAGGTAGGCACAGTGAATTCCTGAGTGAAGCCTTGATGTTTTGGCCACTGCACTCCTCCCATTCACCTCTTCCCCTCCTCCAGCTTTTACATCCTTCCCTCCTCTCTTCCCTGGCTCAGAAAAGGAAGCTCTTACTAGGCATTTTTTAAAGCAAATCCCAGGTGTTTCCTGACAATCCCTTAAGGAAGCCTGAAGTATGTGAAACTACAGAGACTACAGCTCCTTAGCCCATTGTGATTATGAGGTAGATTCTCCAGTGATAGACGAGACACTCTGGGCCAGTCAACTGGTTGATTCAACTATGCCTAGTTGCTAGTTGTTTCTTCTTAGTTTTAAATATTGAAAATGAAGGGACTAACATTCATGTTTTAAAAAAATCTTTCTAAAGAGTTGTGTCATTGCAGCTGTTGCTTATGTAGACATGAAAACATTAGCCATATAGTTGGTCATTAAGGTCAAGTTGAACTCAATGCTCACAAACAGCGTTTTCTGGACACTGCTATCCCCAGACGGGCTGCAGGGACCCCACTCACAAGCTGTACCACTGAACCAAATTATCAGCCTACCCAGCCAGTCACAGATAAGGGGCTTAACACCAGCCATGTGCAAAAAGCAGAAAGAAATATTTAGGGCATCTCTGAGGAGTCCTATGAATTAACCAAAGAAACAAAATCTGAGCTACATTCTCTTTCTCTGAATAATTTTTTTGTTGATGGGTTCTTTGTGTAAATTAGTCAATAGTTAATTTATAATAATTAAGAAAATAGTGGACAACGATAGATTTCTTTTTGAGTGAGTTTTGAATAAAATATACTTTTAATCACTAGTGAGACAATAGATAACTAACTCATAATCGTCTTATAACTATATAATGTAAGCATTTAGAGCCTGCAGAGAAATGGCTCTGGAAGTGAGTGAATGGTGGGCGCTTCTGTTTGAGCCAATGACAGTGAAAGACCCAGCCATCCTGGGTTTTATGGGTTCATCCCCAGTTTTTCCTCAAAAAAACAAAAACAAAAACAAAAAAAAACCCTCTTTGACCTATTTCTGCCTGGCTTCTTCTCTAGTGGATGCCACCAATGTCTGTAAGTGCTCTGAAGCAGCACATGATACTCTGTCTAGACCCTCAGCTGTGTGTTCCCCTCTTCCCCAGATCTGCTATTCCTCGGGTCTGTATTTCTGGGTGTGTGGTTTCCACAATTTCCTGTTCCAAGTTACAGTGACAATAGGATAGGAAGACACAGGACAGGATGTGACAATAGGATAGGAAGACACAGAACCCTTGATCTGCTTCTTGACAACCCCAGATGTTTAGAAATTGTATAAATCACACATTGGTATATTATTTGGAAAACTCTGTAGCTGGGATGAGGGTGTAGCTTAGCAGCAGGGATTTGTTTACCGTAAGGCCCTTGGCTTGATCCCCAGGCATAAAAAGAAGCCTCCCCCACACCAACAGTAAAAATCTCATAAGCAAGAAATTTAAAAAGATGACAAAAACTAGTCCCCTTCATTCATCTCTATTTTGTAAATTCTATTTTGTATTTATCCTCTATATTTAAAATAAGTTGATGATATCAAATCACAAAGGTATAAAATCTTAAATAAAATGCTCAAAATTCCTTTCTTTTCAAGATCTTGAATGGAACATTACAGATCATAGTCAGAGGAAGGTGTGCTAAAAATCATGTGTAAAGTTACCTTTTATGCTAATGTGTATCAGATGTATCCAAATCACAAATTTCCTATCTAAACTCAGGTCTCACCCCAAAGTAACTCATTATATGTGCACAAATATTACAAAATTGGAAAAAACCCAGATCCCAAACAGTTCTAGTTCTGAGTATTTCTTTTAAGACATAAACTTTTAATCTCAATCCAGGGCTTCCATCTCACCTTTAATCATTCAGTTCGTGGATAAAATACACACATGGCCTTTATATTTATAATAAGCCTTTATTAGCACTAACACTGGGCAGATATCTACCTTTTATTTTCTTTTTGTTTTTTTTTCTTTTTATTGTATATTTTTTATTTACATTTCAAATGTTATCTCCTTTCTGGTTTTCCTCCCAGAAATTCCCTATCACCTCCCCCTCCCCCTGCTTCTAAGAGGGTGTTCCCCTACTCACTCCTGCTTCCCTGCCCTCGAATTCCCCTACACTGGGGCATCTAGCCTTCACAGGACCAAGGGCCTCTTCTCCCATTGATGCCCAACAAGGCCATCCTCTGCTATATATGTGGCTGGAGCCATGGGTCCCTCCATGTGTAGTCCTTTGTTGGTGGTTTAGTCCCTGGGAGCTCTGGGGAGTCTGATTGGTTGATATTGTTGTTGTTCCTATGGGGTTGCAAAACCCTTCAGTTCCTTCAGTCCTTTCTCTAACTCCTCCATTGGGGACCCTGTGTTCAGTCCAGTGGTTGGTTGCAAGCATCCACCTCTGTATTTGTCAGGCTCCGGCAGAACCTCTCAGGAGAGAGCTATATCAGGCTCCCATCAGCATGCACTTCTTGGCATCCACACAATAGTGTCTGGGTTTGGTGATTGTATATGGGATGGATCCCCAGGTGAGGCAGTCTCTGGATGGCCTTTCCTTCAGTCTCTGCTCCACACTTTGTCTCCATATTTGCTCCCGTGAGTATTTTGTTCCCCTTTCAAAGAATGACCAAAGCACCCATAGTCTTCCTTCTTCTTGAGCTTCATGTGGTCTGTGAATTGTATCATGGGTATTCCAAGCTTTTGGGCTAATCCACGTATCAGTGAGTACATACTATGTGTGTTCTTTTGTGATTAGGTTACCTCACTCAGGATGATATTTTATGGTTCCATCCATTTGCCTAAGAATTTCATGGATTCATTGTTTTTAATAGCTGAGTAACACTCCATTGCGTAAATGTACCACATTTTCTGTATCCATTCCTCTGTTGAAGGACATCTGGGTTCTTTCCAGCTTCTGGCTATTATAAATAAGGCTGCTATGAACATAGTGGAGTATGTGTCCTTGTTATATGTTAGAGAATCTTTTGGGTGATATCTAACTTCTATGGTATTAAAATTTATTTCCTATCGATAACCCCAAGTTATTACTTACCATGTTTCATCTGGGCTGCTCTTGACTCCAACTGGCCAGCCCTCAGGGATGTGTGAAGTGGTGGTTTTTAAATCCTCTCTGCACTCCCAACACTTAGCATTACAGGACATAGCATCAGGCCAAGCCTCAGCATAAACTGCAGACCTGTTTTCTAATGCATGTGTAAGGGCTTCATGCTGTCTACATCCAGGCAGGCTCTAAAAGTGCTGTGTTGTTGGAAATTTAAATTGTCCTTATATCCCTTAGGTGAGAACTTTAGATACTGCTGTCCCTGGAGAACACTGTCCCTAGAGAACACTATCTCCAGAGAACACTGACTATGGCTTCCATCAACCTAAGCAGAGTGTCACTTCAAAGAAGAAACGCAATGTAACAAGAGACACTGACCAACTCCAGGCTCCAGGCTTCTTCACACTCACCCTTCCTGGATGCCAAGCCTTAGCTATGACCATGGATGATAGCGCCTCCTCACAGGGCTTTCTGGTTATTAAATATGACGATGCAGCTGTGGAGGGTTTGAAATGTACTGGGTGATCGTAATTAAAAATGAGAATGGTTCTGATTGTTGCCACACTTTTCTTTATACCAAACCTGAAATGTGTGACTTTCTCTCTTGTTGGCTGTAAATGTGAATACACGGTTAGGCCGTGAGTTGCTTGGGCCTTGAGTTGCTTGATAAGTTGTTCCTAGAGAGAGAGTTTTGAGATTGAATAGAAGGGTATGGTATGCACGGAGTGCTCAAATTGACAGTGGGTACTGTTCGATCTCACTGGGTCTTCTTTTCCGTCTCTTCCTTTAACTGTTACTTAAAAATAACCCCTCTACAGTGTGGTTTCAGAGACAACTGGGCAGAAAACCTTCCAAAATATGAGCCCCATGTTCCACACAGTAGCAGAATTAAAATCCCCTGTTAATGTGCAAACATTTTTGGGAGAGGTGACTGTTGTCTTCCCATGTTCAGTGATTGAAGAGTACTGCCCCAGCCACTGCCCTGACCACAGAATCACCAGTGTTGCTGACAGGCACCCCATCTAGCACGATAGTTCAGAGAAGTGGGGAAAAATCAATTCCAATTGTAAATGCACACATGGGCCTGCACACACACACACACACACACACACACACACACACACACACACCTAGAAGGGAATGCCAGAGCCATTCTGAAGGATACTTTGCTCCTGAGCAGGAAGGAATGGAATAAGTGGAGCCTGGTTTGATGGGGACACTGCAGAACCAATAACACAATGTGACACACGGATGTTGCTCTGAAGTGTACTTGGGAATAAACATAAGGAAGGAAGAAGAGAAAAGATAGCACTTGAGATACAAGCCGACCCCTAGGACAGTTGCTGTTGGCTCAGGGCAGCCGAGTCAGTGGAAGACACACTGAGCAGCTGCTGCTGATTACATCGGTTCCCATGACATCAGCACTTGCTTTGTGGAGCAATTCTGTTTGTCATATTTGTCTGTTTCCCATGCACTAGCAGAGACAGATCACCACCATCTTAGATTTCCCAGCACCCAGCAGAGGGCCAGCATGTGCAATGCACACAGGTTCCATTTACTGAGCTCACCAGAACCAGGGAGGAAGTTGGGGGAAGAGGCAAGGCATACTGGGAAAGATGCCAACCTGAGATGATGATGCATGTAAGGCTCTCAAGACCCTCTTGCCTTCTTTTATTAACTGCTCGATGATCAAGCCAGAGAGCAGGGAGGGAAGAGGCCTAGGGGGAGAACAAGGATCCTGCCACCTACTTACTTGGTCATGTTCCTTAGGGAGCAGTGTGATCACGCAGTGTGGCAGCAGAGAAGGGGTTGCAGAAGGACAGCTGTGGGCTTCTTAGCCCATCCTGTTCTTTTCTCCATTGTGCTGTCTCATCAGTTTTATGATGGAAAGACTCTTCTGTGACTGTGTGTTGGTCTGAGACTCTCTTATCATACACTGTTCGTTTGAACACATTCCTGCTACTGGCAGCTCACACTCTATTCCTGGGTAGCCAGCTCACCACAGTCCTGCATTTCCTATAAAAATTGCAAAAGAGGATGTTCAATCAGCATGTGTCATAAATTCAAAAACCACACGTGGGCTTATTGTTCTCATCCAGGATAAAATGTGTCACCTCACAAAATCTGGGGGCTTGAGTCATGGCTTTCCTTTCTAATGCAAAGTACCCTGTATCACTTAATTGCTGTCCATATGTACATACGGCTGGTTAGTATTACTTTGGCAGAGCTGCCTTTCAGGATTTTTGGCATCCAAACACCTAGCTCTCATTAAAATTAATGGTATAGTCAGAGGCCTCATGTGAAGTCTGTACTATCCTATTTTGAAGTGACTTTACAGCACTCCAGGGAATTCATAATGCCCCTCTTTGGAAGTAAAAAGGCAGGAATGCTAACTCAGAAACATGACCTCATTTCTCAAGGCATGCTTAATGACACTAAAAATAAACCTTAACTGACTCTGCTACATGAGTGCAAGGGCAAGGGAAGTTCGGCCCTTGTCTGTCTTCCTGGGGAGTGAGTGTGGCCTCTTCCCAGGTCCTCTGGGCCTGCCGAGTTGGCAGTGCATGTGTCTGAAGAGAGGGCAAGACACGCTGGGCAATGCCTCCTGCAGCATTAGGCATCCTCAGCAAGGACACTTGCATTGAAGTGGAAGGAGTGAGAGAGAGGGGAAGGGGTGTGTGCAAAGGTAATGTAGGAAAACTAGACAACTAGATGTCCTGGGCCCAGCACAGAACA
The DNA here is from genome assembly GCF_011762505.2 of Arvicanthis niloticus. NCBI lineage: Eukaryota > Metazoa > Chordata > Mammalia > Rodentia > Muridae > Arvicanthis > Arvicanthis niloticus. The sequence continues at coordinate 58,151,182 of NC_047660.1, read as the reverse complement.
AGGAGAGGAAGCCATGGGGAAGCAGGATACAGGAACGAAAGGACCCCGTGTGCAGATGGAAGCGTTTGCTGGAGCTTGCTTTGTGTGCATGAGAGAGAAGAGACATTTGTGTCTGACTATTCTGCTTGTGGACTGAGATAGACAGCTAAAACAAGCAAGCAAACAAACAAACACCACACCAAAACACTAAACAACAACAACAACCACTGAGTCCCTGGAAAAGCCAGAGCAACTAACTAAGAACGTTAAAACAGGATTTAATGTTTGTGTCTCCTTAAATTCACGTGTTTCACACCCAAACCTTCCAGGTAATGTGTTACTGGAGGGTGAATGAGTGGGTGGGTTTATTAATAGGGTTATTTGGTTGTCTGGAGTATAATTTCTTGAGTTCTTTGTATATATTGAATATTAGTCCTCTATCGGATGTAGGATTGATAAAGATCTTTTCCCAATCTGTTGGTTGCCGTTTTGTCCTATTGACAGTGTCCTTTGCCTTACAGAAGCTTTGCAATTTTATGAGGTCCTATTTGTCAATTCGTGATCTTTGAGCATAAGCCATTGTTGTTCTGTTCAGGAACTTTTCCCCTGTGCCTAGGTATTTGAGGGTCTTTCCTAGGCTTTCTATCTCCAGGGTAGTCTCCCTGGAGACTTGGAGACTTCTTTATTGTTTCTACTTCCACTTTTAGATCCTGGATGGTTTTGTTTAATTCCTTCAACTGTTTGGTTGTGTTTTCTTGCAGTTCTTTTAAGGATTTTTGTGTTTCCTCTTTAAGGGCTTCTACCTGCTTACCTGTGTTCTTCTGTAATTCTTTAAGGGAGTTATTTATGTCCACCTTAAGGTCCTCTATCATCATCATGAGAAGTGATTTTAATTCTGGGTCCTGATTTGCCTGTGTGATAGGGTGTTCAGGGCTTGCTATGGTGGGAGAACTGGGTTTTGATGATGCCAAGTAACCTTGGTTTCTGTTGCTTATGTTCTTGCACTTGCCTTTCACCATCTGGTTAACTCTAGTGCTACCTTCACTCACGGTCTCTGACTAGAGCCTGTCTTTCTAGTTATCTTGCTTATATCAGAACTCCTCAGAGTCCAGATGTCTCTGTGACCCTGTGATCCTGAGCTCCTGGGTGGAAGAACTCCTGGGACTCAGGCTGCCTCTGGGATCCTGAAATCCTGCTGCTCTGAGTGCAGTGGTTCCTCTAGGATGGCTCAGGATATGGTGTCTTCACGGGAGCAGACCAGCTAGGTGTCTGCCCCAGCCAAAAGGGCCAAGTGAGGGGTGGAAGGGGAGTGGTCGTGGCCTTTCTTAAATACACTTTAATCTTGAACTCCCAGTCGTCAGTATTACAAGGAGTGCGTAGTTCAGTCTATTCTGTCTGTGGTGTTTTGTGGGTGGCAACCCCAAGCAGACTGAGGCTCTGTGGCACATCAGGCCTTGCCACCTGCCCCCTCTCCCTCCAGTGCTTGGCAAGGGAGCACTTGGATGTGAACATATTAGCCTTGCTCTGGGGAGCACAGAGCAGCCTTGTGGATGAGGTAGACAAAAAAGATGAACACACACCTGAGGGTAGCTATGTGAGAGAGGGTAAGGCAATTCAAGGAAACATTGGAAAAAAGTGGGATGGCACTGAGTTGCTGTTTTTATAGGGTGGTAGAGGCAGCTTTCAGTCTGTCGGTCAAAGAATGGTGCCTAAGTGTAGACAGAAGTTGGTGAGGAAGTGGAAAAGGCCAAAAGGGGAGGAGCCCATGTGAAGACCCTGGGTGAGGGAATGTGCTTTGGTATTCAAGACTTCAGGTGCCAAATGTGGTGACTGTGGTAGATCGAGATCAGAAAGCTGGGAGCATGCTCAGTCAGGGAAGAGGAAGCTGGTGTGAATCAGTGATTGACCAAGACCATAGGATCAGTCAGGTTGCTGACGGTGGTTCTGTGTGATAGTCCACACTGGCTTTTCTCCGAAGCCACATCTTCCTAAAGACCCAAACTGCCACCACTTGCAGTTCTTAGTCATGCATTTGTGTGGACTGTAGATTGCTAGGTGGTTTTTCATGGAGTCATATGAACTCAAACTTGTTTGTCTGGGTGGGCATTTATATCTGAGTGTTCATCCAGAAAGTGTTGTGGACAGAAAAAGAGATGCTGACACTGCTGCATGGCACAGATGAGGAATGGTAGGCCTGTGGAAGGCAGAGGGGAGGTGTGGGCATGCCACAGGCCAGTGCAGAGAAAGACCCGGCAGGGGCCCAGCCTGCCTGAGAGAAGAGAGCCCTTCTTGGTTCTTTTGAGGAGCAGGAGACTGATGGAAAGCTGTAATGGAGAGTGGTCAAACAACGAAGGTAGACTGGGGAGGAAGGAAAGAAGGCCGAGAAGTCAGATGCATAGCTTCGCACTGGTCAAGGTGAAGTGCCACTAGGGGGACTGGGCAGAACTGGGCCCAGCCTTGCTGTCGTGTGCCTTGATGCTGCCTGAAGTCTATGCCTGGGACCAATGGGGACACCCACATGGCCTCTTCTCATCCACACATATTGACTGCATCTGGTACTGATGGTTTAAAGTCTGGCTGTTGATTCTGCATTTGGCTTCTATCAGTTTTAAAAGTTCACGATGGACTAGAGTCCAAAAGACTTACAGTGTGTTAAAAAGAAAAGGCAACAATTACCATATACCACATACCAAAGCACACACACTTGTATACATACAACCTCGTGCACTCAAGTTTCTTGTAGGAAACAAATACACATGAAACTGTTGCTCCTAAAGAGACACTGCTTGGTGGTGGTTTGTCTTCATTGTCAACTTGAATGGGCGTGGAGTTGCTGGGATATAGGTATCTGGGTATATCTGCGAAGGTGTTTCTAGAGATGTTTACCTGAGGAATGGAGACCTACCATGAGTGTGGATGGCACCTTCCTGTGGGCTGGAGTCCTGGACTGATTAAAAAGATGGGAAGGGGGAAGCCAGCTAAATGCTAACATTCATTTGTCTCTGCTTCCTGGTTGTGGATGCAGTGTGACTGGTTACCACCGTGCCTTCCTATCTGTGACAGACTGTAACCTCATACTGTGACCAAGAACAAGTCCTCCCCTCTTTAAGTTGTCTTTGTCTGGCGTTTTGTCAGGTAATGCATACTTAAAAACAAAAACTAATATTAAACAGGAATATACACCAGTTTGAAGAATTCCTCAATTAAGTAGGTAGCTTGGCTGTGGAGAGATTTTTCCACACAGACTTGTAATGGATATGAGATTTAATATTTCATAAAGAAACTTGAAGCATACAGAAAATTTGATATTTTGTGTGTATTAGTAAGGATCTCCAGAGTCACAGAACTTATGGACTGTCTCTATATATTAAGTGAATTTATTGGAATGACTTACAGTCTGCAGTCCGACTAACCAAACAGTGGGCGGCTGTGAATGGGAAGTCCAAGAATCTAGTAGTTGCTGGTCCCATGAGACTGGGTGTTTCAGCTGGTCTTCTGCATAAGCAGAACCCTGAAGAAGTAGGTTCCAACAGATGGGCTAGGAAGCAAGTGCAAGCAGAAGAAGAAGCCTTCCTATTTCCATTGTCCTTATGTAGGCTTCCAGCAGAAGGCCTTGGGGAAGCCATGGTTCCAAAGTCACTGATAACATCTTAGTGCTTTTTTTTTTCAATAGGTTTCCTCATGGCCTTTGGCTCTCTTCACAAAGGATGTGCATATCAGGGCGACCTAATCAATGCAGACATTCTTTGTTACTTTGCTCATATTTCAGTGGTATATATATCTGGGCTAGGCAGGGGCAGCCTTACCCTTCCTTTCCCAGCTCTCCAGCTCTGGCTGGTGAGACAGCGGCCTCCCAGGTAAAATGGCCAGTGTGAGGAGAGGTGATCTTTGAAGGAGATGAGGGGTGGGTGTTGGACTGTATGGCTTCAGCTAGGTTTGTTCTAGTCCTAAATTTGAAATAATGTTTTAAAGGTGGTCTCAAGACTGTCATTCCAGGAAAAGGGTTAGAAAAACACGATCTGCCAAAGTCCTGCCCCAAGGTGAGCTAAAGTCACCTGCATGAAGTGTCCTTTCCCCCACCCCCCATGCCTTTGAAAATGGGTTTTATGTTACTAGACAGCTTTGATGGTTTTCTGGTGACTGCTGTCTGCCATTCTTGCAGACACATTAAAAGTGTTTTCCCCGTGGTTTTTCATCCACAGCAGCACTGAAGGTCGAATCAGATGATTTAGCTATCATTCCTCGTCACCTCTTGTTAAAACTGTGTGCTACAAAGGCTTGGAAAGCTATCAGCCATGTCCTCTGCTTGCCTTGCAGCTACAGTTGATCATGTGACACATGACCAATGTCTGATCTTTTGAGGCAGAGCTGCACTGCTGCAGGTTTCCTCCCTTGTGGGCTCTTGGCCTCCACGGTTTCACACGTGCTGTTCCTTGCCTTAAAGGTCGTTTCCTTTGCCTATATGGCTTACACCTTTCCCTCGTTTGTAGGACTTCGAAGGATACCCATACTTCAAAAGAATATGATTTTGTGTGTGGGAAGTGTATGTCCTGGACTGTGTGTGGATTCCAGAGGACAGTGTTGTGGGGTTGGCTCTCTCTTTTACACAGGCTCTGGGGATCAAACTCTTGTCATTAGGCTTGCATGACAAGTCTTTACCACACAAAGTCAGCTTCCAGCACATCCTAGCAAAGAAACAACAATTAGTTCTATTTTTGTCTCTACCTAATTGGTAAGGGGAAGAGGTGATGGTTCTCTATTATGAAGACATGCTGCAAGACTCAACTCACAGACCCTCAACATCCTGGGAGTCACTCTCCTCCTCATTCCAAGCAGAAGAAATACAAATATTTAAACTCCTTTCCCCCCAAGTTTTCGGGTGTTTTATTCTTCCTTGTTTCCTCCCTCCTAATCGCTCAGCCCTGTAGATTTCCCTAAAGGGCCAGTCTGATGGAAGCTTTTCCTCAACTGATGATCCTGGCTTGAGGCTCAGCAGGACACCTTCCTTCTCTCCTTCTCTGCCTCATTCACTTTTACAGTCCCCCCTTTCCACCCCCTTTTTGTTTTCAGGGACAATCCCTTCCCTCTTTTCTCCTTTTCCCCTGTTCTCTCCTTTCTTCCCATCCCCCACTTTCCTTGCCTACCGTTCCTTCTTCTCTTCCCTCCTTCTCTCTTTTCTTTTCCCCCTATTCATATTTTCTCTATCCCTTTCTCCTCTATCTTCCCTCCCTCACTTTTCTCTGCCTCTCTCCCTCTTCCATTATCTTTCCCCTCCCCTTTGCTGTTTTCCAGTTTCCCTTCTCTTCCCTCTTCCTGTCCTCCCCTTCTTTTCCTGTCCTTTCCTTCTTTATTCTGTTCCTGTTTCCCCTCCTTCCCATTACATCCCTCTCTCTTTTCTGCCTCTCTTTGCCTTTCTCTTTTCTTTCCCTTCCATTTTCTCTCTCCTTATCCTTTCTCACTTCCCCTTCCTTCCCCCTTCCTCCCATTTACCTCCCATTCTCCCTCCACTTCCCCACATTCTCTCTCTCTCTGCTCTTCTTCCTGTCTTTTCCCTCCCTCTCATAGTATTCCTTCCTTTTTCTTCCACTTCCCATTCTTTCCTGGCTTCTTTTCTCTCTTTCTCCTTCCTTCCCCTTCTCCTCCATGACACTTCCACACTCTCTCCCTTCTCACTCCTCTTTTCTTCCCACCCCACCATTCTTTCTCTGTTTCCTTTTTTCCTTCTTCATCCCTCCTTTGCTGTCATCTCCTTTTGTCTACCCCCTTCCTTCTGTATTCTTTCCTTCCTTCCCTCTCATTTACATTTTAGCCCCTGCCCTTCCTCTGCTGCCCCTCCCTTTGACTCCCCCTTCCCCTTTCAATCCTCCTCTCCTAGTCCCTTTCCCTCACCCCTTCTCTGACCTCTCCCTTCCTTTAATCTCCACCTTTCATTTCCTCTCCTGGCACCCTTCCTTCTTTATCTCCTTTGTTCTCTTCCTTCCTGCCTCCCATCTCCCCTTCCATTTTCCACCCTCCCCTCTCCTTCATCTTTCCATCTTCCATCTCTCCCTCATCTCCCCTCCATTATTTTTACCTGTCTCTTTCTGCCTCCATTTTACCTCCCTCCACTTTCCCCATTTCCCCTCCCTCCCCTTCCCTCTTTCTATCCCTTATTTCCTCTACTTTTAGCCTTTGTTCATTTATTTCCCTGTTTTTTCCCCTGCCTATTCTCCCACGCCATTTTCCTCCTCTCTCCTCCCTTTTCTGTTATCTCCATTTCTTCCTCTGCCTCCCTTTAAAAATCCTGTTCTTTCTTCCTTCATTCTTCTCCCTCCTTCCCATCATGGTTTTGTTTCCCCTCGTTCCTCTCATCCTCTCATTTCCTTTCTCTCCCTCTTCCCTCTGACTCCCTTCTTCCTTTCTTGTGGTGGTTTGAATGAGAATTTTCCCCATAGGTTCATGTGTTTAAATTCTTGGTCCCTAGTTAGAGGAACCCTTTGGGAAGTGTCTTAGAGTTTCTATTGCTGCAATGAAACTCCATGACCAAAAAGCAAGTTGGGGAGTGTGGTGGTTTGAATACATTTGGCCCAGGGAGTAACACTATTAGGAGGTTTGGAGAAGTAGGCCTTGTTGGAGTAGGTGTGGTTTTATTGGAGGAAGTGTGTCACTTTGGAAGTGGGCTTTGAAACCCTTCTCCTAGCTGCCTGGAAAACAGGCAGGGACCTTTAGACCAAGATGTAGAACTCTCAGTTCCTCTTGCAACATACCTGCCTAGACACTGTCAGGCTTCTGCCTTGTTAATAATGAACTGAACCTCTAAATCTGTAAGTCAGCCTCAATTACGTGTTGTCCTTTATAAGAGTTGCCTTGGTCATGGTGTCTTCATAGCAATGGAAACCCTAACTAAGAGATGGAGAAAAGGGTTTATTTGGCTTATACTTCTACATCACTGTTCATCCCCCAAGGGAGTCAGGACGGGAACTCAAGCAGGGCAGGAACCTGGAGGCAGGAATTAATGCAGAGGCCACAGAAGGGTGCTGCTTGTTGGCTTGCTTTACCTGTCTTGCTTGGCCTGGTTTCTTATAGAACCCAGAACCACAGTCCAGAAATAGCATCACCTACAATAGGCTGGGCCCTTCCCCATCAATAACTAATCAAGAAAATATCTTATAGCCAGATCTTATAGAGGCATTTTCTCAATTAAGGTTCCCTCTTTTCAGATAATTCCAGTCTGTGTGTCAAGCTGACACAAGACTGACTAGCCAGCACAGGAAGGATTGGGGGTACTGCTTGTTGGAGGAAGTGAGTGTGTCACTGGGGGTGAGCTGAGGTTTTGAAAGCCCATTTCAGACCTTAGTGTCTCTCTGTCTCCCACCCTGACCACACTCCAACCCCACCCACCTCCTGCCTGTGGACCAGATGTGGGCACTCAGCTGCCGTTCCAGTGCCATGCCTACTTGCCTGCTACCTTGCTCCATGATGTTCATGGACTCACCTATGAAACAGTAAGCAAACCCCACTCCCCTCAACCCCTGCCAATTAAATGCTTTCTCAAGTTGCGTTGGTCATGGTGTCTCCTCCACAGTAGTCCATAGTGATTAAGCCACTTTCCTTATCTGTTCTTCCTTTCTGTCCTCCCTTCCTCTTCTCACTCACGATCCCCTCCTTTCCATTTCCCTTATACTGCCTTCTCTTCCTCTTTCTCCCTTCCCTCCTTTCTTTCTGTTCCTTCCCTGTCCTTCCCTTTGTCCACTCATCCCATCTTTCCCTCTTTGCCCTTCCTTCATCTTGCTTCTCCTTTCCTTTCCTTCCTTTTTCCTTGTCTGCTAGTTCCTTTCCTCCTCCTCTCCCTCCCTCTTCCTTCCCCCTTTCTCCCTCCTCTCCCTCTCTCTTCCTCCCCATTTCTCCTCCTCTTCCATCTTTCCTCCTTTCCCTCTCTTCCTTCCCTGTTTCTTCCCCTCTCTTCCCTCTTTCCTCCTCCTCCTCTCCTCTCTTTTTTCCTCTTTCTTCCTCATCTCCCTCTCTCTTCTTTCCATCTTTCCTCTTCCTCCCACACTGTCCCCATTTCCATCATCATCCTTCTCTTCCTTCCCTATTTCTCCCTTGTTCTCTTCTTTCCTTACTTTCTCCTCTTTCTTCTCCTTCCTTCCACCTTTCTTCATTCTTTTCTCTCCTTCCCCACCCTTTTTCTTTCCTCTCTATCCCTTCTTTCTTCCTCATCTTCTCTATTTCCACCCTCTTCTCTCTCCCTATTTTTCCCTCCATTTAACCCTCCCTCTTTCCCCTTTCTCCCTCCTTTCTCTCACCCCATTCTTCTTCCCTCCTATCCTTTTATCCTTTTTCCCTCTCCCCTTCCTCCTCCTTCACCTTCTCCCTCCTTCTGTGCTTCCTCATATCCCCTCTCCTTTATTCTTCCTTCATTTTCATCTTTCTTCCTGTTTCTTACAATGTGAATGTGAAAACAAACATCATGTATGTTGTCTCCTTTCTTCAACACATGAAGCTATGCAAGCTCCACTTTATTTTCTTCAAGCCTCTAATTATAGTTTTCTCTCAGAGTGGAACACTTCATTCAGACAGTCTTAAACGGTGTGCCCCGCTACCTGACGATGCAGGGAGGCTCCTGTGTCAGTTGTCTACTTGCATTCTGTTTCTCTCCCTTTCATTGCTTATTAGAATATGGATGTCCACGATCACCACTAGCCCCATCTCTCCTGCATGGGAGGAGTTTGCAGGGTGGATTCGGGTCTGTCTTTATTGTTCCCAAGCTGCATCATTTTCAACTTGTGAAAATCATTTTACCTTTCAGATTCATAAAGATCATCAAAAAAGATGGATTCCCCCTCAGTAGAATACGCATTGCCCATGTCCATATGTGTGCATGTGTGCACAGATATATGTGCAAATGTGTGTGTAGAGGCTGCGGGCCTACGCGACCTGTTTTTATCCTTTATTTCTTCACATTTTTTTGAGAAAAGGTTTCCGCACTGAACTTGGAGATCACTGATTGGCTAGACTGGCTGGCCAGTAACCTCAGAGATCTGTCTAGCTCCACCCAGCCCCTGCCTTCCTGATTACAGACACCAGGAACAGGTTTATATGTGCAGGGGTGGGGAATCTTAATTCAGAGCCTCAGACATACATGGCGAGCACTTTACCCACTGATCCATCTTCCCAGCCCCGGCTTCCTAATTCTCTGAGCTCATCTATTTATTGATGGCATCTGTCAAAATAGTCATGTCATTTATTTAGGTGTAGCACACATCTTTGCAAGGTGTGATGACACATACCTTTAATGCCAGGACTCAGGGTGAAGAGGCAAAGGGGTCTCTATGAGTTCAAAGCCATCTAGGTTTATGTAGTGAATTCTAGGCCAGTCAGGGATACATGGTGAGACTCTGTCTCAAACAATTAGTCCCTTGTACATACAGAAAAATAGAAACCCTTCCCACACACAAATATTGCTAGACTATCCTGTTGCTATTTTGCTACTTTGTCCTAGTCACCTGCTAGCTGCTCAAGTTTATCTTTGCAGTCTTTTGCATCTTATTCTGCCAGTCAGTATGTATCTGCCAGTCAGGAAATGTATCATTGGGAGATGATGCATGAGGTCACTGCCCTGTGGCTTACCTTTCATGTCTCTAGCTCCAAACCTTGACAGGTAGATCTTATCAACTTCCTTAGTGTTTCTGTGCTACCTAAAACTATTGGGCAAGAAAGGGGAAAGCAGCTGAATACATGGCCATGTAGCACATAGGAGACAGAGACAGGAAAATCCTGACACTTCAGAACCTCCTTGTGCTTTGTCTCAGCAAACAAAATGGAAAACATATTTTAACATGATGGTACACATAGTGTAAGATTTACCTTTGGAATCACGCAGTTCCATGGCATTACAGCCATGATATTGTGTAACCATCAGCATGTCCAGAATTCTATCTAGTAAAACTGCACCCCTGTCTGCTCAAACAGTTGCTTAGGATACTTTGTCTCACTCCTTGGGTGGCCTTGTCATTCAGGAGTGTATCCAGTTGGAATACAGTAGCTTCAGTAGATTTTATCACTGTTTTCTGAAGAAGCTAGTGTCTCCTTGGTCTATGATGCTACTAGCTCTCTGGCATCTCTTCTGAGTTCTGGATCTGAGTTTCCCACGAGGAACTGTGAGATGTATCCCAAAGGCATTCTGCTCTAGAGGTTCAAAGCTGCTTCTGATCAGCCTCCTTGTAGGCATGCCTGATGGCTGAGGTCATTCCTTCTTTTCAGGGCTTCCACTCCATGCCTTGGTTCTATTGTTACAACATCCTGCTTGGTGTCCAGCGAAAGACCTTATGGGAAGGCAGAGGAATAGGCGTGTATCCTGAACTCTGAAGAGTTTTAACATCAAGATTTATCTTGGTGTCTGGGTGGTACATATCACATCACAGGTGCTGAGCATGGTGTTTGGGAAGGGGCTTGGGATGGAGAGAATTGCATTTGATAGACAAAAATCCATGCATTCACGTGTACATGCTTATCTAATTTAAAAATCAAGTATTTGTTTATCGAGGTTTCTTGGCAGGATCTTTATACTGAGGTTCTGTATTTTTCTCTAATTGATGAAATTGACCCCTTCCAACAGCGAAAGGAAAGCTTGACTAACATTATGGTCTCCTAAAGAACTCTCAGGGTAGTTTTTACTCCTAATGATGAACTCTGACTCTATGGAAGGCAGCCAAGAGAAGTGGTAATTAATATTTTTTAGGGTTAACTCTAAAATGGAGTTTTTATTCCATGAGAATATTTCAAATAACAAACAGGTGTTTACTATTACACCATGTGGCTTTTGCGTTGCTGTAATAGATGAGGGATGTGGTTTTGCTATTTTCATCGGGATCTGTGAGACGTTAAGTGGAAGGAGGTACCTGGGTGAGGTGTAGCTTGTGGAATTGTGCAGCTCCTTAGCAGAGTTGGGCTAGGTAGGGCCAGGCTGCAATCAAAAGGTCCTCCTGGGAGGGGCGTGGCTTGGACACTGGCGCGGGGAGGTCCTTAGCTGCCCGGGAACAGGGCGGGGTCGAGGCGGAGTTTGAGTCTCCTCAGAACAGCCGCAGTCTGCGGGGTGTGTCAGAGGAAGGCGTGGCCTGAAGAGGGGGCGGGGCTGTCCTTTGCCATCCACGAGAGGGGCGGAGCCAAGGCGGGGCCTGAGGTTCCTTCGAGAACAGTAGCGGCCTTTAGGGCGTGTCTAGGAAGGCGTGGCTACGCGGAAGGGCTGCTCCCCTAGATAACGGTCCCTGGGCTGCGCATGCCTGCGGGCGACGCCTGCATGGCCCTTTGCAGTCCGGAGCGCGCGGCGCGCTAGGGCTCGCTCCTCCTCCGCAGCGGCGCCTTCCTCTGCCCTTCTGCGGGCTGCGGCAGAGCGCTGCGGCGGTACAGGCCTCTGCCATGAGGATCCCCGCCTCAGGGCCAGTGGCCGGCCTCTCGGAGCGTCAGGGTTGGGCGTGAGGAGGAGGCCTGGGGAGCCCGCCATGGGGGACAGGTGACGAGACCCCGGCAGGGAGGGCGGGCCGGCCGGCCGCGTGAACCCCGCTGACCGTCTCTTTGCCCGTCGCAGGTGGGTCCGCGTGACCGTGCTCCGCGGCTGCGTGGGCTGCAGGACCGTGGCGGTGCCGGCGACCGCAACCGGGCGGGACCTCAAGGAGCGCATCTTCGCTGAGACCAGCTTCCCGGTGGCGGAGCAGCGACTGTGGCGCGGAGACAGGGAGGTAGGTCAGCTCCAGGCCTGCCCTCTTAGATGGGTGCAGTCGCCTGCTGGCGGCAGGAAATTCACCGGCTCCTGTCTGTCACGGAACACTGATGCTCAGATGATTCAAGAGAGCTTTGTAAATAGCTGGAGCAGAATGGCAGGATCGCAGTTGTGGGTTGTTGGGGTGTTTTGTTTTTTTGCATTTACAGAAGACACGATTTTTGATGGGTATTGTGAACCAAGGAGTTTTAAAAAAATTCACAGACAGAACCATTGATAGAACGGAATCATCATTTATATTTTCAGTTTCTAAATTTAACAAGAATAGTGTTTTTAAAACGGCCTATTTTGGAGCCCTTCCCACTCTCTTTGTGGTTCTGGGGCTGAGATCTATGGCTTTGCATGTGCTGGGCAAATACTCTACACCAATTTCTTTGAATCACAGAAATTTACAGCTGAAAAGGGTTCAAACATAACTTAATACCCAAACTGTTATTTTGAGGAGAAAACCTAAAACTTCCTAAGTGCTAATGAATGACTTAGTCCATCAATACTTAGGAAAAGGAGAACATTTCACATGTTCAATTGTATCCTAAAATGATGGGGCAAATCCTACCGTTTTTTTTTGAAAGGGAAATTTAAGTTTTATTGGAAATGATCTTGTTCTTTAACTTTAGTATCTTTCCTTTCTTATGTGATACAGGCCATCATTTCCAGGACCTAAACAGTCTAATAAAATTACAAGAGTAACTTGAGCATCATGGATGGCGTTTCTAGTTGGGTCTCCATACAGCTCAATTCAGAGCCCTCCAGGGTGGTCTTGACTTTTTATACACTGAGTTGGTTTTCTGGTTTCCTGTACATTAGACATAGATTTCTGGTGAACCTGCTCTCATGCACCTGTACAGACAGGTCATTTCCTATCACCTTCCTCAGGGATGCTTGCTGCTGTGCAGACATTGGCTTGCCCAAGGAGTTGATGCACAACTGTAGAGAAACACACTGTTACTGCTTTCTTGTCTGTGACACCTTTATTCTTACCCACCTTTATGGGTCTGCTCTTCTGCGTCTGTGCCCACTTGACTCCTGGGTCCACTTTGTGGTTGTGCTCCCTAAATGCATATACTAACATAACTCAGTTGTAGCTCTTGACATTGGAATAGTTTCTTACAGGTGCCTTTACAAGACTCAGATTTGGGTTGGTTGGTTGGGAGGGTGAAAGAGATCCAGGTCCATCACTGACCTAGTTTGAGGTCATGAGACTATGGCTATGAAGGTGAAATTGAAAGCATGGGGTGGGGAAGTGAGAAGGTTCAGTGCTGTGCCAGCCTGGTAACTGAACTTAATGCTGGGGACCCATGTGAAAGTGGAAGGGGACAGCCATCTCTACAGACTGCTCTCTGACCTTCACACATGTGCCCTTATCATACACTTATAACATACCATACACACAGCCACATCACACATACACACATATACAAACATACACACACCACACACACATACACACACCACACACACATACACACACCACACACACATACACACACCATACACACATACCAGATATAACACACATATACACACACATATATATACATACACACATGCTACATATACTACACACATACTGTACATACACACCATACATATGTCACACACATCACACACACATATACACATGCCACATACACTACAAATAAACAAATGAAGGGATGGATATACAATACAGGACACTTTGTAAAGGACAGAATTGTGGCAGTTGGTGCCACATGGACCTAAAGGGAGGAGAGTGGAAGTAAACTAAGGCAGAAGGCTCTATGGAGCATGTTTGCAAGCCTAGAACCAGACCAGGAGAGCAGGGGTTTCTTAGCAGATGGCAAAGGCAGCTCATTCTGGAAGAAGTGTGGCAGTCAGTTTGCTTTTATATGTGGTTCAGCTGATGGTGAGACAAAGAAGGAGTTAGGAAAATGCACATAACCGAGAAGTGGGTGACCCAGATCCTGCTTGCCACTGCCATGTATCTGTAACTAGGGCCAAATTCATGTGTCAGGATCTGCTTTCCCATTTGGAAGTCTAGTGAGCTCTAAGGTCTGACTGTAAAGACTGAGAGTCAGCTCACAACCGCAGATGGAGTCAGAAAGCGGGGTCAGAGCTGGAGATAGGCCGTGGCTGATGCTAGCATTGCCCCCTTCACATTTGGGGAGTGTGAGGGAAGAGGGTTACCGAGCTCCCTGCCTGTTCTATGACCTCCACACCCTGCTGAGCTCCAGACTGTTCTGTGGCCTCTCTACCTCCACCTCATTCAGTGCTCTGAAGAAACATTACCGGGCAGTGGTGGCGCACGCCTTTAATCCCAGCACTTGGGAGGCAGAGGCAGGTAGATTTCTGAGTTCGAGGCCAGCCTGGTCTACAGAGTGAGTTCCAGGACAGCCAAGGCTATACAGAAAAACCCCGTGTCAAAAAACCAAAACAAACAAACAAACATTATGTGTTGGCATTCTCTCCACAGGTGGACTTTACCTTTCAGGCCCATGCTACTTAGAACTTTTTAGATTGACATTAGTAAATTCTGAATATTTTAGTGTGAGCAGCAGATGATAGTAGATAGTAGATAGAAATTTAGCTTTTCTCTCTTAATTTGTTACAAGTATGTCATGCCCCCCCCCCCCCCCAGCTTTTGACTCTTGAACATCTCCCTGTGTCACTGACATTTAAAAACAAAGAAGAGGTGTTGGGTGATCTGCTGAACAGTTACAGTATCATACTGTTTAATAATTTGGTAGAGTCACTGTTTGGAGTAGTTGAAGATGTCTGTCTCTGAGGTTTGTAAGGGAGAATGAGGCTGGCAAGACCAAGCTTCTAATGATTTTATACTCATTTTAAAAACAATGAGGCAGACACATTGAGAAGGTACATTGTATCTGGGGAGAATACACACATTTTCTTTGCGCAGTTGTACTATCTGGGAGAGAAAGAGGGCCTATACAAACCCCCAAATCTTGGCACACTCCATAGGAGTTAGCATTGCTGAGGATGTTTCTACAGCCAGCTTGCTTTTTAGGGCTATCACTGTCCTGTGATAGCAACAGAGATTATAATCTCCAGATTGTTAATTGCCAGACCTACAGTTATATCTGGTTAAACGATTACACTTATATTAGGTATCTAGTTTCTTGTAGTTGATTCTCTTTGAAACCTGGAAATTTTATAGGTTTCCTTCCTTTGCTCTTTTTACCATTCCCCCCCCCCCCCCCCAGTGCACCTTAGTGATCTCAAGTTGGATTAATGAGCACCGGTTTATGTAATTAATTAGATGGTTAATTGACCAGTGGAATGATCACCCATGATGATGTAATGGTTATCTTTGTGTTTGCATTTTATACGTATATGTAACCTAAATATATAACACAGTGTTCCTTTTGTTGGTTATGGCTGTTAAAAGGAGCTTATCATTCTTTAGGTAATAAGCTAGGTAGCTTTTTTTTCACTCAATATTTCATTATTAGTATCCACCTAAAGTGTATATATAGCTTGGCTGTTCAGTATTCATTGTTGTGTGATATTTTTTCATGCAAATATATCACAAGATTTGGGTGATTTCTAAGTTAGGTTTTGTTTTGTTTGTTGTTGTTTTGTTTTGTTAGTGGCAGTCAGTATTCTCGTCTGTTTCTTTGAGCACCCGTGTAAGACATGCACTAGTTTACGCAGGATAGTTCCCAGGGTCAGCAGGTGTATGATATGAACATGCTTTATAACCAAGGACATACAGAAAGTAAGGAGATCAAATGGGAGATGGTCATTAAAACCCAGAGCTGTGGAACAGCTGCTGCTGGGAGTGGAGAAACGCAGGTTAGATCTGAGAGACTGAAGATTGTATGCTTGGGCCTAGAAGTAGCTGCAGAGGAGCTTTGATGAGAGATGTCCCCCTGAGGTGACTATAGGTGGTGACACTATTGGTGAGAGATGTCCCCCTGAGGTAACTGTAGGTGGCGAACCATTGTGAGAGATGTCCCCCTGAGGTAACTGTAGGTGGCAAACCATTGTGAGAGATGTCCCCCTGAGGTGACTGTTGGTGGTGAACCATTGGTGAGAGATGTCCCCCTGAGGTGACTGTTGGTGGTGAACTATTGGTGAAGTGTGAAATAATGAGGGTGCTAGAGGTTTTGAAAGCTGTGAGCTCACTTTTGTCCAGGTCGGTTTTTAAGGTACCCGCCTTTATTAGGAACTGGAAGGCAAACACTGAGGCATTTTTCAGGGAAGTTACAGCTTACTCCCATTCCCTTAGGGACAGATATGGTAATGTGTTCCAAAGGGAATGAATAGGAACACAATTCTATGGGATATCCCTGAAAATAAATGAAAAAAATGTATTGCTATTTTAGGGAAATGCCATATAGATTAATCCCAAGAAAATTGCCATGCATATTAATATGCCAAAATTTTGTCCTCTGATCTTTTGCAGTTTCCTGGAGCAATGCTGTACACCAAATACACACTGATATCATTGATTAAAAAGATGTTTGTGTTAAGGATCTTATACATATTTGAAATTGTGAATTTGGGATGATTTGGGCGGGGGTGTAGATCAGTGATAAAATACTAGCCTAGCACGTGAAAGAGAGGAAGGGAAGAAAGGAAGGGGTGAAGTGTATGATAGAAGAAAAATAGGTTTGTTTTTAACTTGTAATTATTTAAAGAAAAATTCTAACTTAAATTTAGATAATTTAATTATTCCATAAAGATTTTAACTAGCATTCTGTTTTACCCTCTGGAACGTTCCCATCAGAGCAACTTATATCTTGGTAAGGATAGTTAATAAGTGTTACTTGAATGAAAAACATTTAAGGATGTTTTGAAGTGACAGTATTGATGTTATTGAGAGACCAAATTTAGGTTTAGATTCCATGTTAGGAAACTTGACCTAAGTTTAAACTCAAGTAAACTGCTACCTAGCTCCAGTTTCTAGGCTACCCCTCAACAAGACCTGAATCTCCAGGTTATTCCCCAACAAATCCAGCATCTAGCACCAGTTTCCAGGTTATTCCCCAACAAATCTGCACCTCCAGTTTACAGCCCTCCCACCTCCCCTCCCCCCCCCCCCCCAAACAACCAACAATTAGGAGGAAAGCAGAGTTAAGTTTGTGGTTTGGCTCTCAGCACCATCCAATTATGCTAAAGGCCACAATAGCACCCCAATTAGATGCTTGCCAGACTAGAAACACTCACCCCTCGCTTGCCATTTTCTATAAAACCTTGTTCCTATGAGTGTTCGGGGCTTTCCTTCACCAGAACCATCCTGTGGATCAGTGGTGATGTAAGGAGCTTGTAAATAAAGAACCTGGTGTGATTGCATCGGATTGGCTCCTGGTTGGTCTTTCAGGGTTCATGAACGCTTCCTTGGTACTACATTATGTTGCTTCTTACACTTTCTGTTCTCTCTTTCAGATACCTGATTGGATCAAGATTGGAGATCTGACATCCAAAACTTGTCATCTTTTTGTAAACCTTCAATCAAAAGGCTTAAAAGGGGGAGGTATAATATTCACTTTGCCTGAAGTATAGGCCACAATTTAGTCCATTAAAGATTTTATTTTAATGCAGAAGCAGAGGGGAGGATACTGGCTGCCAGGAGCTGGGAGGAGGATGAAATGAAGAGGTATTGGTCCAACAGATGCAATTTCAGCTGTGCAAAACAGATGAGACCTGGAGATCTGCTTCCCAGTGAAGGGCCAGGTTATGACTAGTGTCAGTGCTGTCATATGTACCTAAGAGCTTGCTAAGAAGAGCGGAGCATGGTGTGCATGCTTGTAATCTCAGTGCATAGGAAGCAGAGGCAGGAGTGTCTTTTGAGGCCATGCTAGGCTACCAAGCAAGACACTGTTTCAAAAACAATCAAAAAACCAAATAAAGTAATAAAATTGTTAAGAAGGAATATCTTAACACTTTTCCACAAAAGGAATAAGGTCAAAACAAAAGGGAATTGGGAGAAACATTTGGAGGTGATTGATAAGGTGAGGTGGTAATGATAATGCCATTTGATAGGTTCATGGGTGTATACTGACCTCAAAGTTCATGCATTGAGTATTTGTAACTTTTTGTACACACTTCAATAAAGTGGCCTGAGCTAAAGGTTTGATTTTAAATATGAAGTGAGAGTATATTCAGGGAGGGGCTGCCCAAGCCAGAAGGAAATGGTGGGTGTAGCTAGTTTTGTAATAAGGGACAGAAATCTATTGACATAGTCTTGGTCTTGGTAATGATTGTGTCAAAATTATACAAATCTATACAGTTTGAGAATCCCTAATGCAGAAATCTGAAATAGGCCAAAGGCACCTGGCATGATGCCAACAATGAGAAGTTCAATACTTGACCTCTTATGGCAGTTTATAGTAAAATTACAGGCCCACTAAACATTTTATATAGATTGCCCTCAGGCTATGGATCTAAGGTGTATATTAAATATACATGGATTTCTTCTTTGGCCTTGGATTACATCCTTAAGATATTTTATTAACTAGTGCAAATATTCTGAAGTCTAAAGATGAATACTCTGGTTCGAGCCTATGGTGATGGTCACTTTGTGTAAGCACTTCTTTATTTTTTATTTATATACAGATTTTACATTTTTCTTGTTCTTACAAATTTTTTCTCCATCCTCCTTTTCACATCTTCCTGCCACCTATTTGAAGACAGCCTGGTCAGCTGGGATAGAGCAGTGCAGCCAGGCCTGGTCAGCTGGGGTAGAGCAGTGCAGTCAGGCCTGGTCAGCTGGGGTAGAGCAGTGCAGTCAGGCCTGGTCAGCTGGGGTAGAGCAGTGCAGTCAGGCCTGGTCAGCTGGGGTAGAGCAGTGCAGTCAGGCCTGGTCAGCTGGAGTAGAGCAGTGCAGTCAGGCCTGGTCAGCTGGGGTAGAGCAGTGCAGCCAGGCCTGGTCAGCTGGGGTAGAGCGGTGCAGCTAGGCCTGGTCAGCTGGGGTAGAGCAGTGCAGGCAGGCCTGGTCAGCTGGGGTAGAGCAGTGCAGGCAGGACTTAGTTCTTAGTCAGTCACCAGGCATCAGAGCCATCAGAGTATCGGTTACATTTGAGAGTAATAAGAATGTGAAAATAAGTGACATTATTTCTGGCTTGTTTTTCATCACAGGAGCAATAAACACCAGTTATTTAGTCACCTTAGAAAATGACAGCACCTTTATTCCTTTGTCATGCTGCTCGCTGTTGAATTATTCTTTTGTGGAAGTGTGCCTTAGGAAAGTCCTTAGAAACCTAATGTTTCCTTCAGTTCAGTGTCTTGAGATTTGATAACACTGAATTGGCTTTACTTTCCATGCGTTGGTCCTAGGATTCTGTTGTGCCATACATGAAACCATGCAGCAGAGCCAAATCACACATAGGAGGAAAGCCATGAAATCCTGTTTTCCTAGATCTTTTAAAATATATTCTGCATTTTAGGTCGATTTGGTCAAACAACTCCACCTCTTGTTGATTTTCTCAAGGATATTTTAAGAAGATATCCAGAAGGAGGACAGATCCTTAAGGTAGGAGATCTGATAGAGTTCTGTGTGCTTTACCTTCAGAATGAAACACTAAGATTTGATTGTATTACTTTGCCTCCATGGCCACAGTGCATAGCTGAGTAGATTTGAGAATACAGGGAGGAGGGCTTGTGGGTACAGGACTACACTAAGCTGCTGCATGCTCACGCTCTTTAAACACAGTATGGTCTAGGAATGCAGTGAGCCCTGGTAGCATGCACCAGCCATCAATCAAATAACCAACCAATAGTTCAGCAGCCTAATACCAGTCCATGTAGAGGTCAGGAACACATGCTTGTTTGGCCTCTGGATTTAGAAGCTTGTTTCGTGAGAAAGTGTACTTTAATAGGGTACTTATTTATTTATGTTTGTATACATATGATCACGATATTTTCCCTCCAAGATGGAGTGGAATTCTCTTGGCCTCAAGTTTATAATGCTTCTGATTCAGTCTCAGTGCTGGGGTTATGGATATCGCTTGGGATATATTCTTTAAGTATGAGTATACTCATTAATAAGAAAAAAATTAGACATCCACAAAAAAGACGATGAAAGATTTTGTGGAAATTCGGTTTGGTGTTTAGTAAGAACCCTCCTTAATGAACTGGGGCAGCAGATCAGTAGCCTTGAGGGGGCTCGTTATATCTTCACTTGTACAGCCTGGGATTGGCAGTTGGGACCTGGAACTTAGTGTTTTATCTTCAGTTTTCTAGTTTTCCAAATCCCTGCTTCCCACAATGCGTGTTAGTCATGGAGACAAACTCTATGAACTGCTTCCATTGTTTGTAAGCTAACAGTGTTCTACCAGTCATTTAGTTCTTACTGCCCACCCAGCATAGTAACACCATGCTCATTTTTAAAGACTTTGTTGGACTTGAAAACAAAAGAAAGGGATCCAAGCCATGACAACACCTATGAGAGACGGCAGCTGTGTAAACAGGAGACATAGCTGCTCTGGGTGTGTGGGTAGTTAGAGTGTTCATATTCAGGCTAGATGTATGGCTGCGAGCCCATACATCTCCAGCCCTCCAGTTTTTGGTTCTGAGGCTTGTCAAACCCAGGGCCTTTCATATGCTAGACAAGCACTGTACCCTCCAGCTATACTGAAGTACACGAAAGGCCTGTGGCTGTACTCGGTGAACCTGATAAGCCCAATCCCAGCTTGGCTGTTCAAGTCTCTTCTTCCTGAGTTCCTTGACATTTGTACTCTTCTGGAGGCTTTGCCATCGGCATTGTTTTAGTATCAGCTGGAGTGCTCTTTAACTGAGTGACTCCAAGGTTTCAGGAAAATAAAAAGGACTCTCCCTAATGTCAGATGTTGATGAGTTTGATGATATGGGGTGATTTTTTTCTTTTGTGTGTGTGCGGGCTTTTCTAACCACCCACATATCCAATTAAGGTGGTAGCCCTCGGTTTGCTTTGTTCTAAGTAGGAGCCTATTCAGGAATTTATCGTGTGATGATTTTCTCTTCCAGAGCCTGTAGACAGGGTATAGAGAGCAAGGTAGGGGTAGCCTCAGAGTTTCATTCAAGTTTTGATGAGTGTAGGTGTAGCTCTCTAACTTGAATCTTATTTCAGCTGTAGCTTGTTTCTAGTAGACCAGAATGTTTTGTTTAGAAGTATTTGAGTGGTTAGGACTGAGAATTTTGTTGATGCTCTTGCCCTTTCCTTTCTAGATCACAGATGTCTGAGCACCCACCAACTCACCCATATCCAACAAATAATCAATACTACTCCCTTTATGAATGGTTCTCAGTACTAAGATACTTTCTGCCTCAGGCATGTCAGGCTCTCCAGAGCGTTGCCTATTAAGAGCACATATAGACTAACACTATTGAGTATCCTTGTTTCTAGGAGAAAAAGGGATTCTAAGATTCTTTTTTAAAGTTTGGTAAACAACTGAGAATTAATGGTCTATTTTTGGAAGCTGTTTAAGCGATCTCAGAATGGTCTGTATAGAGCTTTGAATTAGAGTAGTCTCCTTTGATTTAACAAAGTTTTGGGTGGATTTGCCATACTTCCAGGATTTTTAGGTAGAGGCTAAATGACAGCAGTTTCAAAGGTGATTTTCAGGTGTCTTGCTGGGAGACTTCCCAACTCCTGTGTATGTAGGAACTACTTTCAATAAGGAACCTAATTATAGCCTAACTTCACCCATGGAATGATGTTTTCTTCTCTTTAATATACTTACTTTTTAGATATTGTAAGTAAAACAAAGTTGGATTACTATGTTAATGTATTACTATATTAATATATTACTATATTAATATATTACTATATTAATGTCATTTTTGGTGTATTTGACTATTAGGAATTAATTCAGAATGCAGAAGATGCTGGGGCCACAGAGGTTAAATTTTTATATGATGAAACACAATATGGAACAGAAACTCTTTGGTCAAAAGATATGGCGCAATATCAGGGTAAGAATAAATTGGAGTAAATTTTGTATTTTATACTAGTGGTGATTTTTAATGATTTACAATAATTTACTTAATAAACAATGTAATTATCATTTGTACTTCTTGGCATGTTTAATTTAGGTGTTGTTGGTTTTTTTTCTCTCTTCTTTTGGTGGGAAGATGTTTCTGCCAGTTGATAATATCCTTAGAGAAAAAAAAATTAAATGGCTAGCAATGTAATCTCATAGCCTCCCATTCTTGTCAGTCAACCTGTACTTTATATTATGAATAAGATAAAGGACACTGCCTCTATATAAAGATCATTTCTTTGCATTTGCAAAGACGTTGTAAGAAGCTGTGTTTTTGTATATTGTCTTCTCCTTTAGAGCTGCCCTTCTGCTGGGGGTGAGAACATAGACTCACTAGGAGGAGGGAAGAAGGGGAGTGAGAGGGAAAGTCATAGTAGAGCCATTACCTGAAGATGCTTGCCAGCTTGCTCACACTCTGAAATGTGGAAAAATGTGTATGTACCTGAGCTTAGCTCTGAAATTGGTGGATGATTGTGAATACTTGTATATGGTGAATGGACAGTAACTGTGAACAAGAAGTCTTAGCTTATTTTCTTAGATATCGCTGAGAGAAGTTTAAGTGACAAAACGGTGTTTTGTGAAGATAGTCACCATTGTTATTGGATATTTATCACTTATTGCCATGGTTACTGTCATTCTAACATTAATTTTATGACTTGACCATGGAACTTGGATCTGGAATATGTATATTGTAGTACTATCAGGAGGCTTGCACCCTGGTTCTGAGTCCTGCCACCTTGCTGATTCTGATGCTGTCCTCTAGAGACCAGTCATTCACTGGTGAAGGGGTTAGCTTGTAGTTTCTTGGCTCTAATTTTATTATTTAATGTAGCCTCAGCAGTGATGTTCAGTGTGCATTCAGGGGACTGCAGACCACAACCTGGTCCTATATAGTCCTATCCATTATACAGCTCCACAGACAGGAACACACTAGGCAATTCCTCTGATCTCCATGTTCACCTGCTGAAAAACTAGTGACAGAAAGGGCAGTTTTCTTCCCAGTTATTCTTAGGAGAAAATGGGGTCCTTGATGTGATGGGTTATCCTCATGCCTGGGCGTCCTGTGTTCATTGTTCTGATGCGCTATGCTGGTGAGGATGTAGAGCTTCCAGAAACATTGCTTAAGGGTTTTGCTTCCAGTCTTCATTAAAGAAAATATTGAAACTGTTGGGTATAGTAGTACACCCTTTTAGTGCCAGCACTCAGGCTGGTAGATTTCTGTGAGTTCAAAGCCAACCTGATCTGTATAGTGAGTTCTAGGCCAGTCAGACCTCCACTTAGCATTTCAACATCCCACCACCACACACACCCCAAAAGATTGAAAGAGTCATACACCTTCCTCCCATGGCTCAGAGGTCACCTCACAAGAGGAGATGGTGTTGGGGCCCCTGTGAGCCTCACTGCCAGCAAGGAAGTGGGAGGCGAAGAGAGAAATTGGAGTCAGCACCACTTTTACAAGCTCTGGGTCAGAACTTCCACAGTCTGACCTCAGGGTTTACTTTTCTTACACATTTAAGCACAGTAAACTGTGTGAAAAAAGAAGCTTCCACGCAACAGTTATCACAACAAAGCTTTAGTCACAGCTACACAGAAACTTCTAGCAAAGTAGCAAAGCACCTGTGTCCTTCACAATGTGCGTGAGTTCTGTTGAGGGATAAACAGAGCTCAGGGCAAGGCCTGTGGAGAGAGGGTGTGTAAAAAGCACAGGATAGAGTCTATTGATGGAGAATGCAAAGTACATGGGGCCTCTTTCATAAGGATGGACTCTCTCCACTGAGAGACTAAGCTCAGGACCAGGGCCTGAACAATGCTCATAATACTGGGGGATTCAGGAAGGCTGGCACCATAGAACAGCACAAAGATCACTAGGTTGTCAGGCAACACCCACTCCAGCTTTCAGGGTGACCAGGGATCAGTCATTTTTCTTCCTTTGAATAAAATAGGTCTGAATGTTTAATAAGTCTGGTTCTTCCAATTTTTTCTTCATCTGAGCCTTCTAGAGAAGTGAGAAGACTGTATAAACCAGAGGCATAAACGTGTTTTCTGAACACAACAGACATTCCTAGATAAACTGATGGCAGCCATGACTCAGTCCATGCACAAGCTCAAGCCTGGTAATCCGTGATAGAATCGGGGTTAGTCAGGGAGTCCCACCCCTAACTGAGGATCTGAGCTCTTAGCTTTCCTGCTGCTTCTAGGAGGAAGATGACTGTCCCTTCCCCAGTGGTGATCTGCTGTAGTACTGGTAACTCTGCTGGCCTTCTTAATCTTAGAGATTAAGATTAATCTTTAATCTTAATCTTAATTTCTTAATCTTTAGAGATCTTAAAGTTATATAGTTTTTTTTCTAGATTCTCCCAAGAAATTCACTCCTGGGCCTGTTCTATGTTATTTC
Organism: Arvicanthis niloticus; assembly: GCF_011762505.2. Lineage (NCBI taxonomy): Eukaryota > Metazoa > Chordata > Mammalia > Rodentia > Muridae > Arvicanthis > Arvicanthis niloticus. The sequence goes on along the minus strand of NC_047660.1, from coordinate 58,127,088 downwards.
CTATTGTGTCTGATATTTTTAGTGAAAGGGAAGTAGGCAGAACCATATAGTATTTGACCGATGCCATTTTATATTAGTTATAGTTAGCTATTGGATATTAACAAGTCGTTTATTACTATTTTTGCATATTATGTGAAATTATATATGATATAACATAAAAAATTAATATTATATTGAAGACTTACTGTATCATGATAGAAATAGCTGACAATGAAAGGGCTCTTCTCTATGGTGTGTGTTGTGGTGAGCCTTTATTTATACCACAGCAGAGTCTTAACACTCCTGTGTGGGGAGGTAAAGCTCTCATGTTGGTATAGATGAAGAAGCTGAGCTGTGGCTATAATTGGTAACAGTGAATCTGGTGACACCAGACCTCCTGAGTCTGACCTTCTGAAAAGGCCTCCTGAGTACCTTTTCACAGCTGTGTGCTTGTCCTTTTCAAAATAGTCTTTTCAGCCTTGATCAATTTCATGTCCTAACTTTGTTTTAAAGATAGCAGTTGCACTAATTAAGACAACCACAACAAAAACCAGACCAGGCCAACATTCCGTATTTAAAGAAGCTTATGGAGAGATGTTCTCTGGGCAGTGGGAATCTCCATGTGGTTCATTAGCATGGAGTTGCACAGGTCTAAGGATATATGTATTGGCTCTGTGCTTTATTGTGTCTTTGTTATTCTTAAGCAACTTTTCAAAAGAAAATATTGATCATACTTAAAGTTGACATAGTTACTTATATTTATATAAGTATATGTTATGTTAGGATTTCTGAAAACAGGTCTCAAAAGAGTATTTGCTCAGAATTATAAATACAATATATTGTTAAAGAAACTACTTTTGAGAGAGCATTATAATTTCAAATAATTTATTTAAATATTTACCACATTCATGACTATTTAAATTATACCATCAATGCCTTCTATAGAAATCAAGTAAAGCAAAATCAAAACCACATAACCCAAATATTCACAAAGTGATTACTAACATTAGTAAGTAATTGATTTCTACTTTATGAAAAAAATACAGTGACAAAGTTATTTAGGTTGTAGGTTTTCTTAATACATTGCTTACATCTAGAGACTGATCTATGCTTGTCATACTTTCAGCTTTGAATGGATGAGCCTATTCAGTATACATAAAAAGAATAAATCGCAACAAATGGATGGATAGGTGGATGGATGGATAGATAAGTAGGTAGATAGATAGATAGATAGATAGATAGATAGATAGATAGATAGATAATAAAGCATCATGTCACTTGCTGAATACATCCAGCAGAAATTTATTGAGAAAGCCCCCTTAAGACAAGCCAGCTAGAGTTCCCAATAGAGAGTCTGGGGTAGAACAGTGTCTCTCCTCAGAATGGTGTCCCAGTAAAAAAACAAATAGCAACTACTAAAGATGAAATCATCCAATTGGACACAGCTTTCAACAAAAAATGACTAGGGAAGTTGAGAGAATCAGACTGGAATTCCCCACTGAACTTTCTCCCCATGGATGAGCTTCCCACAGTGGAACTGGTTCTCTTTCGAGTTGCAGAGCTTTTGTATCTTGGGATAAATGGTAGTAACATTGGTTAGAAGCACTTTACCTTCTAGATATTCGCTAGGACACAAAGGTTTTACCCTTGTACTGTTTTGCTGTCCTTATCCCTCCCTGTCACAGAGTTGGGGGCCCCAGACCATCCTCACAAGAGACCCTAGAGAGATATTGGCACAAGCATGCTTGGGTCTAAAATGGAAGGGGGCAGCACTGATCCCAGAGCTCCTTGGTGAGCTCAAACAGTACATATCAGTTTATTAGTCTGATGTGCACTGCATACATTTTCAAGAAATTCCACCTACAAAGAGTGATTTAAATACAGGATTCTGAAGAGTTTCCACAGAGTATGGTGCACTGTAGCAATATCCTTGTTTGCTCTGTATTTCTTGGTATTTAAGTTCCATAATTCTCTTAATTTCTTCTTTCAGGACTTTTGACAAATAATATATTTCTCTGGCAGTTAGCTTTTACCAAATTTGTTTTTATTTTTATTTTGACAACAATTGAAATAATAATGCACAATTTAGTCGTTGTACTCATGTCTCCATTTTCTCATCAAATCAGTTTGGTTTGGTTTTGTTGATTTTTTTGGTTTTGTATGGATGAGTCTCCTGAAACAGAGCTATCTGTTCTGGTGTGCTCCTTGCTGAGTGTCTGCTTGTGCGTTTCAACACCCAGGGTCGGCTCTCTATGTGTACAACAATGCGGTTTTCACCCCAGAGGACTGGCATGGCATTCAGGAAATAGCAAGAAGCAGGAAAAAAGATGATCCCCTGAAGGTTGGAAGATTTGGAATTGGGTTTAATTCTGTCTACCATATAACAGGTGCAGTACTGGGTGTGGGCAAGTGGGGAGTAGAGCCAGCCAGACTATAGATAAATGTTAGCAAATCTACTGTATTTACATTAACATTGATATTTTGTTTTATATTGACTATGCAACATATTAAAATTATAATGCTATACACTAAGATGTAGTTGTTACACATAAGACTTAATGTTGTACTTATGTGTTCATCATGTGGAAGGTCACTGTCGGGGCTCTGAGTGTGGCTTGTTTGTGCATGTTGAAGCACACCTGAGTATTACACAAGTGTAGAGACTATTATGCAGGAGTTTAGAGCAGGCCAGTTGCCCCATGTGTGTAGCTCAGTGTCATTTTGTCCCCTACCTGACAGTGCACACATTGATATGGACCATTTACCTGAAGGCTCTTTTGCAATCTGGACATTTGAGAACACCACAGGCTGTACTTTCACAATGTCAGAAGTCTCTCTGACTTGACTTCACTGTGGTATGTGACATTGTATAAAGGGTCTAGAGACAATTGCATCCTACATTGTACTGTTGATGGATTTAGTAGATATAAGATTTGCTACTTAAGATGAATAGGAATTTAGGTAACTGTCACAACAGGCCTTGCATTTGACAAGTACACATCTTAAAGAGGTGGCAGACTTTACTAGAGTTAGATTGTGCATGGAGGTTAGAGGCTGCGGTCCGCATGGGAGAAAGAACACACCAGAATTACCCACGGGAAGCCTTTGGAGTAGCACCATGGATAAAAGTTTCTTTCAGTATGAGAAATCTGACAAACCAGTTCTACCAGTGTTGAACTATCACTGTCTTTAGCTGAAGAACAAAAGAAGCAGTTGACATTAGTCTAGAGGCCATGTGGTAAGACGTGAGTCTTTAAGAACTGTAGCTCTGTGCCATGTGAGTCCCTCCCCAGGCAAGCTCATGGCTCAGTCACTGTGGGGTCTGCACTTGCTCAGTTACATGGCAGTGGGAACAACCTGCGTCATCGGAGTAGGAAGTTAAATCCTTAATTTTAAGTGTAAGTTGTAACTCTTCTCTTTCTAACTGGGCTTATGTGGCAGTGTGTGCTAAGTATAAATATCTAAATAGTGTTTATATCTTACACTTTATGAGTATTTAAAGATGTAACACAGATTTTCACAAAACCATGAAAGTTTCTATTACTGGCTCTTATTAGATTGCCTCAAACCAGAAACCATTATGTACCACTTTCAAAGTATGAAGTTACTTGTTGAAGAGTTTTATGTGTCAAACTATTTCTCATGTAATATTTTAGTGGTAGTTATCATTTCATTATGACTGCAATTATAATTGTTCATTGGGCTTCTGAGTTGGTCATGGTTTGGTTTTCAATTTTGCAGATGTTCCTTGTATCTTTAGTGGTGACCAGATAGGAATGCTAGATCCTCATCAAACACTTTTTGGCCCCCATGAATCAGGCCAATGTTGGAATCTCAAAGATGACATCAAAGAAATAAATGAGCTTTCGGATCAGTTTGCACCCTTCATTGGCGTTTTTGGAAGCACCAAAGAAACCTTTACAAATGGCAGCTTCCCAGGGACATTTTTCCGTTTCCCTCTTCGCTTACAGCCTTCCCAGCTTAGCAGCAATCTCTACACTAAGCAGAAGGTTCTGGAGTTGTTTGACTCTTTCAGGGCAGATGCAGACACAGTGCTACTCTTCCTGAAGAGTGTGCAGGCTGTGTCTTTACATGTCCGAGAGGCTGATGGGACAGAAAAACTGGTATTTAGAGTGACTGCTAGTGAGAATAAGGCCCTGAAACATGAACGGCCAAATTCTATCAAGATTCTGGGAACGGCCATAAGTAACTATTGTAAAAAGGTCCCAAGCAACAGTGTCACCTGTGTAACATATCATATAAACATAGTTCTAGAGGATGAGAGCACGAAAGATGCCCAGAAGACGTCCTGGTTGGTCTGTAACAGTGTGGGGGGGCGGGGCATTAGTAGTAAACTGGACTCTTTGGCTGATGAGTTGAAATTTGTCCCAATCATTGGACTAGCCATGCCTTTATCAGGCAGGGATGAAGAAAATGGAGCAATATCTGATTTCTCAGGAAAAGCATTTTGTTTCCTTCCTTTGCCTCCTGGTGAGGAAAGCAGAACAGGGCTTCCAGTTCACATCAGCGGCTTCTTTGGCCTGACTGACAACCGCAGGAGCATAAAATGGAGAGAGCTGGACCAATGGAGAGACCCTGCAGCCTTGTGGAATGAATTTCTTATTGTGAATGTTGTTCCCAAAGCTTATGCCACTCTCATCCTAGATTCAATAAAGCGCCTGGAGACAGAGAAGAGCTCTGATTTCCCCTTATCAGTTGACGCCATCTACAAACTTTGGCCTGAGGCCAGCAAGGTCAAGGTACACTGGCATCCAGTGTTGGGTCCTCTGCTCAGTGAGCTGCTCCAGCATGCTGTCATCTACTCACTTAGTGGCGAGTGGGTGAAGCTGGAGCAGGTGTACTTCTCAGAACTTGATGGAAGTTTAGAGTCCACACAATCTGTGCTTAGCTACCTCCAGAGCTCAGGGAAGCAGATTGCCAAGGTGCCAGGGAACGTGGCTGCTGCTGTCCAGCTCAGTGCAGCCTCTGCCACCTCCAGTGCATCTCCTGTGAGGAAGGTGACACCTGCGTGGGTGCGGCAGGTACTGAGGAAGTGTGCACACCTAGGCAGTGCCGAAGAAAAGCTCCATCTTCTGGACTTTGTGCTTTCTGACCAAGCCTACAGTGAGCTGCTTGGGCTCGAGCTGCTGCCTTTACAAAGTGGGGCTTTTGTCCCCTTCTCCTCATCTGTCTCTGATCAAGATGTTGTTTACATCACCTCAGAAGAATTCCCAAGGTAGTTACTGTGTGGCTCAGACACTGATTGGTCTAGACAGTGGGGGGCTGTCTTTTTTACAGAGGTCTTTACTGGCAGGTGTCTGTGTGAACTTTGTGGGTGGGTGAGGCATGAAATGTTAAAATAGACATTTCATATTTTAAAATGAAAAGGCATTCTAGCATTTGCCAATTACAAGTTACATAAAAGCTGGGTTTATTGTATTGTATTGACGGTCCCAGCTGTTTGGGGGGCTTAGGCACTTGGACCTGGGAATTCCAGGACAACATAGTAGTAATATCTTGTCTCAAAAACAGTTATTCTAGTTGCTATTTGTCAGACACAACGCTGAAAACAATTATTATAAAGAGCTAATAGAGGTAAGGTTAGTTAGAATTACTTTGATGAAATACATTCAAGTAGTATATTAAATATTTCTTTGTGTTTTTAAGACAGGGTGTCATTATGTGTCCCAGACTAGCCTGGAAAGAAGTTTTCTTGCTTCAGCCACCCAAGGTCTGGGACAGCTTGTGTACACCATCATACTTGGCTTTAGTAACTAAGGGTTTTTAAAGTTGAGGGTTAAATATTTATCCTGTTTTTTAATTTTCATGGCATATGATGCCCTTATATTTTAAAGCAAAGCCTAAAGCAAAGTTTGATGTGTACTATAATTGACATAAAATAAAATAGCAGGTTTACTGGCTTGAAATTATATGGTGGACATTTTTAACCATAGAATTGTTAGAATAGTAACTGCTGTGTACTTCTCGCATTCTAGGTCCCTTTTCCCAGGTCTTGAAGCAAGACTTATTTTGGAGAACTTGAAGCCTCACCTTCTAGCTGCTTTAAAAGAAGCTGCACAGACCCGAGGTATTATAACTTTTCAGTGCTGTTCTTACAGTTTTGGTTGTAAGCTTAACCTTTAGTGGCTAAGCCATCTCTCCAGCCCTCGGTGCTTTTCTCTTTCTAAAAATACAAACAGCTTTTCTTCTAATAAGATTTCTTCTAATAACTCTCCATTTTAGACCTATAAATCTGAGTTCATATAGCTCAGCCTAGGAGAATTGTTCACTTTAAGATGTGTCAGGAGCCATTCTAGCATCTAACAAGAATCCAAAGGCAGTGTCATTGAGAACCTTATGCCATAGCTCTTGGTAGTGGCCATTTGCAGGAAGTGTATCCTAACCTGCACAGTGCTTTTGGTTTTTTCCTTAATGCTTGCTAATTCCTTTCAGACTCTCCTATCCTCAGATGTTGCAGCATGTGTGATAACAATGAAAGTGATTGTTAAATTTCACAGATGAGAGGAAAAGTTTACGTTCGGGGTTTTCAGATGAGTACAGGAGATCTGGTTTTCTGCCTTGTCTCTCATGTCTGCTATACCACATCCTGTCACAGTTATAGGTGGTTAGCTACCAGATGTGATCAACTTCCAAGAAATGTATTCCAGTCCAATTCCAAGTCACTGCCAGGGAAGGGGACAGAGAAGACCTAGGAAAGCCATAAATGCTCTTCATTGGAAATGACTTTTTGGGAAATAACAGTAATTTGGAGGGAAAATTATCATGGTTCAGACTCTAATTCTGTCTCCCAACTTCTGTAAATATTCTATCACCTATAAAACTACTGTCTGGACTTTTCCTAAGTTAGAATTGCCCCCAGATTTCAGAATTTGTTTTACCAAGGAGCTTATTCTATGTGATATGTCTTAGACCTTAGACAACACATGACCTTTTCCTTTCAAAAATTTGTTAATCATTTATATTTTTATCCATTAAAAATGGATGAAAGGATTTGGAATTTGTCAGGTTAATGAGGTTGGAGTTAAAAGTGAGACCAAGAATGAGCCTATAAATGTTTCTAGTCACAAGGATTTGTGTCTGTGAGACTTGCAGTGATACTGGTTTCCCACATCCACATGACTCATTTGTTGTGAATTGTTCTCTTCAAGAAAGCCTATTGAAGTATTTAAGCATGGATTCCCTCAGATCCTTCTACCCACCCTCCCCTCTCTTTTCTCTCTTTTATGTCAAGTTGTATTGTTTTATGTTGCTGAGGGTTGGGAAGAACTTGGTGCATTCACTGCATATCTATTGAGTTTGATTCTAATTTGCATAGTTACAGCAAGGCAGGCTGCTTTAAAGTGTTTCTGTAATAACACATGGTAGACATCCCTATGAGGACGAGATCATATGGACAGAAATGTTAGTCCAGTCCAGTGCCTTCCTAGCACATAACTGCCTGTGTGTGGAATCAGTTGTGATCACTTTAATTGGAGATCCATAGTATTTTAAAATCAGAATGTCAGCCATAGCCCTCTCCTTTTCTCTTGTCTCTCCTCTTGTGTGCATGCCCCTTTAAAATACTCTTGCTCTCCTTGAAGCTTGCTCCACAGTCAGCCGCTGGCTTGTCGTCTTTGTTCCTCAACTGTAGGCTCCTTCCAACCATTCGTCGCAGCTTCTGTTTGCCGGTTTGTCTGTGGATCTGCCACTGTTGTGTCGCAGATCCCATACTTTCTTGTGACATTACTTCACTTTTGGAATTAACCGTTGCTGCGGCACTCACTCCTCATGTGAATGTGACACTCAGCTGCTGTGTGGGGGTTGTCCGTGGATTCTGATTACACTGAGATAGGTCTTGGTGTGCTAGGACGAGTTAAATGGCTTTCCATGACTGAACTTTCTGTGCCGTGGTCATCTGTGCTTCTGAACGTATGTGATTATGAACTGCTGTTTCAGTGGCCTCAGTCCATTTAGGGCCCCTCTCGGTTCTAGTGCACAAGCTTGTGGACCTGAACGCCTCCTAATTTCAGGAGAGCAGTGAGACTGGTCAGACTTGTCTCCACTGCATCACACACTGTATAACACACTATATAACACTTTAAGTGTCCATGCTCACTCACTGTTTTAAACCTATGTGAACCTTCCTCCTATCTATACTTATCTACCTAGCATTTATTTTGCTGAAAAGACTCATTTCCATCCTATACTTTGCCCATTAACTTCTTTGCCTGACTTTGGTGATTTAATACAAGGCTTCCTGCAGCTAGGCAAGGGCTTTACCACTGAGCTACATCTACAGCTCCTAACTTACTTTTAATTCATCTTTTAAGTGATACATAAAAAGGAAAAATTGCATGTTTATAGGGTAACGTGATATACACACACTCTGAAATATTCAAAGCAAGTTAACCATACCTGTCTTCTTAAATATTTTTTACTTCTTGTTGGAGAATCTTCAAGCTTTTGAAACATACAATATATTATTTTTATTCATAGTTACTCTACTATGTAATAGTATCCAGAACTTTTTAATCTAACCTGTAACAATACCAATTGACCAACCTCTATCTATGTGTCCCACACATTCCATGCCCACTCTCCCAGCATCTGGTAACCACAGAGAAAGCTTGGGAGGTACTCATGGGCTTGATATTAGCATATAAGTAAAAGATAGCTGGAGAAGAACTCCTGTTCTAACTAAGGCTGTCAGTGAAGCATGCTGGAACTAGAGTCTGATCTACTGCTGTGTGGATCTCTTTTCAGTTTTGGGAAGGCTTCTAAGACTTCTGTTTTCTTCCTGGGGCTGGGTCTCACTGTAGCAGATCTGGTCCTGAGCACCAGAGTGAAGTTCGGGCCTAGCTTTCCTGGAATGCTTCCTGGTAGATGGAGTCTTGGCCCTCTCTTTTGCCCAAATATGGGAGAGGGGTGCTGGAGGCAGATCTTGAGCCACACAGTAAATGTGATTCTGCAGGCTCTGAGAGGTATATAGCTATATAGCGAACAGTGTAGGGGAATGGTCTTGGAGCCCTGTCTGGTTTTGGATGCTGTTGCTGTGGATTTGGTAGTAGGCTTCAGTCCAAGACCTTGTCTTAGATCCTTCTTTCTTCTCCAGGTAGGAGACATTGTCTGTGATGAGCGGCTTCTGTTGTTTGCTTTCCACAACCCATAGGTATCAGAGCCTCTGTCATCTCCACTTGAAAAGCTCAAGGAAATAGAAGGTTTTCCATATCTTGAGATGCAGAGTTGTAGCCACAATTCTGTTTTTGTTTTCTCATTGGTTATTTGTGAGTTAGATCATTTGTGGTTTAAATTATATGAGTAAATGGATGAATAGCTGAAGTTAGGTGGTAGATGACTAGTTAAATAATTCTGACAGTAAATGGGTTTTAAATTAAGCAGCTGGAAAAAAATAAGCAGTTAAGTGAGAGAAATTCCTAAGGGAGGGGCATCAGCATCTTACATATGCTTCTTAATTGTCAAGCCTTTTTTAAAAAATTATGTAAGATTACATTCTCTGTTACAATTGGTGCCTCAAAAGACCTTAAATGATTCATTTTCCTGTATATACCAAGCATTGTACCAAATGAAATTAATAAATAGATGATAAAACCCACAGTTGCATAGGATATGGATATGAATCAACACTGTCATTCATGCAGTGGGCGCTTGGTCAGATGCTGAGAATGGACAGGGCCTGCTGGGCTGGGTAGCATATCAGGGATGGTGTTGTGTGTTCTGTCTGGCCTCAAGCTGTGATGTCTCAGGGGACAACATGTTTTCAATGATGACTCTGACACAACTTTATTATGATGAATACTATTGAAGAGATGATGACCTCATATGCATGTATTCAAATCTTCAGAAAATGTTGCATTTTTAATTGCCAGCCTCTGGCATACATAGTTATGTCTGACACATGATTTGTGGAGATGTTTGAGATTACTGTATCTATAATTACATGTTGCAGAAAAGGGCCATGTGCTAGGAAAAGTCTGTTTGAAGCCTACCTTCTCCCTTATTCAGACCGCTGCCGTCTCCTCCTGAGATACAGGTATAACTTTGGTATCTCTCGCTGCCGCTCTTACTTCTTTAGTTAGCACAGCACTGTGAAAGCTTACCTTTCTAAAACATTGCTTTTCCACCTTGTATCAAAGATCTTTGAAAGGCTTCTTGTTTGTCTCCTATAAAAAAAAAAGGTCAAAGTCCTTGGCATTGTCCACTAGGCTTTTTTATTTCCTGGTTCTATTTTTTTTTTCTGGGTATTATAAAGATACCTGGTACACAGGAGTGCTAAGAGTTTGCTGGTACCTGTCTCCTTCCTTGGTTTTATTTCCCCCCCACACCCCCATCACTTCCATGTTTAATGAACACTTATTTTTCTTCACTAGGCACAAACATCTGATTTTTCCCCGAGTGTGTCTGCTTCATTTCTTGTTTCATGTAACCTATGCATGCTTTTATAACACAGCACCACACACTTGCACTTGTGTAGTTACTTGTAATCATTTCTCTAATCTGCCATTCTCACTAAATAGAGACAAGTTCTGAGCACATGTCTAGATGCTTATTCCAGCACTCTAGCACTTAGTATTGCCTGACTGACAAATGCTGCTGGCGAGGTAGTTATTCTGATAAGACTTACAGTCTCTGTTTTAATCCTGAAATTGAGTCTAAGGTACCCCAGTGCACAAACATATTCCACAAAGGTGCAATGGTATATTTGATAAAATAAATGGCTTCTCACAGGCATAGAAGGGTTAGTTGTCCATGGGGTAATTCTTAGAATTTTGTGATTATTGATTGTCATAAATAAGCAGTAGGATTGTTTGATAATTCACCTTTTTCTTATCATAGTGAGAATTAACTGTAATTTTACTTTGTTTAAATATTAAAGTACTTATAAAAATTCTATTTCTTTCTTTCTCAATCCGTCTCTAGGCCCTCTGAATGTTTTATGCTAACAGCTTGTGAAAAAGTCCATAGTGAGCTTCCAGGTTGCTGTGAACACAGTGTAATTATATAATCATGCTTATAAACACGCACTCCTCTTCTCTACTATTTTCTGAACTAAGTCTCAATTCTTACATAGTTTAATTTGTATCAGAATAGATCTTTAAATCTTAAGTGCATATACTGTTTGGAGCTTTGTTTACACCTTTTCTTTTGCATTTTGCTGTGAGGAGATTCTGCAGACAGAATTGCTATAAAATGCGGAGTAATGTCTGTAGTGAGCTTGTGAAATACTGAATATTCTGGCCTCTCTAAGCATGGATTTAATTATATTCTAGCACAGCAGCTTCTCTGGGGATACTCAGGTAGGATCACTGACTGAATGTTGTGTTCATTTGAATTCTGATTTATTTATTTATTTATCTATTGATTTATTTATGGTCATCTGTTGGTGTGCTGAATCCTGTATTGTTTTGTTTTTAACCTAACTAGCTAGAATTTCTATCAATCTTTTTTTTTTCTTCCCTACTGGAAATAACTTTTAAAGGAGAGAGGAAACTACTAATTCAGGCCTTTGTTATTATAAACACTGTTTTTTTTAAAAAAAAAAAAACAAAACATTTAAATGACTTGAAAACTTTAATAATTATTTAGCCTCAAATAAAAGACACTTGTGGAATTTGTATGTTAGACTGCTTAAATGGGAGAGAGTGGCATGACTGCTATGCACACAGAAACTGTTAGGATTGTAGCCCAGTGCCGAGACTGGTGGGAGTAGGAAGCCCCTGTCCAAGCTACAAATAACACTAAAGCGGCCAGTCTCCTATCATTAGGGACAGTCAGCTGACCTTACAGTGCCAAGTGTGTCATTTTATTCATTGCCCATCCTTTTTGTTTTGTTGTAATAAATACTTTTATTATTATTTTCCAAAGTTCATGTTTTACTTGAAAATTTAAGGGATGTAAGATTTGCTTTATAGAAATTGTTTTTATACATGTCCTTTGAAGCAGATTATATATTTATACATATATAAAATTAGGAACTAAGTCATTATTAGAGCGGTAATTTCTATAAATATTAAATTTGGCTTCTACTTTATATTAAAAGTATCTAATGCTTTATCAATAGTTCTTGTATTGGGAAAGTGTAGTAAAAGAGGCAGCAGAGTTGTGATGTAAGCTACCCTGTTACTGCCTGCCCTAGGGACTGTCCCATTTTGGTTACTGAATCTCTGTTGCTATAGGAGATCTAGTCATGCCCACGCCAAGCCTGATAGTGTAAGTCTGTTTTACCAGCTGTTTGAGACCAAGGTAGAAAGATCATAAGATTGTAAGTTCAAGACCAACCTGAACTACAACGTGAGTTCAAGGCTAGCCTGGACAACTTAGTGAAAATCTATGAAGAGAAAAGTAAAAAGAAGGTTGAGATATCACTCAGTAGTAAGGTTTTTGCCTATCTTGCATGAGATCTATTAGTCCCAGTATTACAAGAAAAGCAACAACCAAAGGCCAAAGCCAAGATGTCTGTGGCAGAGCATCTGTGCAGACTTCCTGGGAAGCAATTAGGCCGTTAGAGCTGGAGTAAGATGCTTCTGAAAGGCCTAGGGGCCAGCAGCCACATCTAGCCATGAGCACTGGTGGGGTCTTGATTGACAGGTACTGGGCCGCCTTTTCCTTTACTTCCCCCAAGCCCCCACATTGGTTTTTTCTCTTTTTTCATTCTTTTTTTCTTTTGTTTTTAAAGATGTGACTGAGAAGGGACTGGGAGGAGAGGATGGACTCCCAGCTTAATCCCAACTGCAGTTGGGAATAATAATAATAATTTAAAAACAAAAAGAAAAAAGATGTAACTCATATATAGTACATCATTTAATTGGATTTTCTTGTTCATGTGTATTTACAAAGACTTGAATTTTCTATATAATGGTACATTATTAGAACTCACCAGCCATTAAAGCTGCCATTGCCACTGTGTACCCGAAAAGCAAAAGAACTTTCTTGTACTCAGCACCTTGATTTAGCATTGTCTAGTGAGGTGCATCTCTGAAGAAGTTCACTTAAAGCATTTGGAGCTAAAACATTATTGTTAAATGAATTCTTACATCAACTGATATTTCTACTTTCTGACCACGTTGCATTTATCCTCAAGGTTAGCAAAGATCATAGACATGGGAATAAATAGAAACAAAAATAGCACAGTCTCCGAGTAGAGACTGGTTGTATTCATACTGTTTTCAGTATCATACCTGGTAATAGTTTGCTGTCTTTAGGAACATTTTTTTCAGAAGCATAGTTAAATGTGTTTTGCCTTGCTGTTAATTGTGAAAGACACAAAGCCCACAAGTCATTTACTAAAATGCCTGAAAACTGTTTTTAAAACCTCCTAGTAGAGGTGCTTTAGGGGCCTTCTAATGGGGGGCAGGAGATGCTGGGTGAGCATTTATTCTTCAGGGCTGAACACAGTATCTAGAACATAGGACTAAAGCCCGAAGGAACTTACTGTATGAGGTCTGTGCCGCTCCACAGTTTCTCTCTCCTTTACCTCCTGCTGTTTTTCCAGTTGAGCATGACTGACGTGGTAGTAGCATGCTATGTGTGAGGTGTATGTGTTTTGACATTTTACTTACATATTCATACCAAGTAATTTTCCTAAAGGTAAGTATATGTTTTATAAATTGCCAAATTTTATGTAAGGCTATTGAGCAGGATTATCTATAAGATGCATGTGATGTGGCAATTTACATGGAACATATGTGATACATACTTGTGGCAATTTACATGGAACATATGTGATACATACTTGTGGCAATTTACATGGAACATATGTGATACATACTTAAGATTTTGCTCTCTGGGTACTCTGAATTTTAATTTTCAACATTTTTATATCTTTAAAATTATGTCTTCACTTATGACTTAGATATTTAGTATAGCTAGTTCTATTCAGTAAGCACTTGAAGAAACATTATTATAAATTAAATTTAATTCACTCCACAGCCCCCAAAAAACCTATATTGATTATATTACTAGCATTTTCATTTTTAAAATATTACTTAAGTTATTCTGTTACATGACATGGAAACTGAAAATATTTCTGAATCAAGATGTTATTACTCTCCTGAAGTTTCAAAAGTGTGTCTTTGCTGAGATTTCTATGACAGTGGTTCAAAAATAGCCTGACAGGTAATTCTGGAGTAGAGAGTTGAGCCTTTGAAACAAAGATGCCCTTCCTTGATTAAAACATGCTAGAGTTGGTGAGGAAAACCTGGGAATGACATGAAGGCAGTACCTTCAATCTCAAGTCCAAGTTCTAGCTACTTTGTACTGAAGAGTTAGCTTTTAACCCTGAGATATAAAGGTTCACACAGGAGACTCCAGGCTCTCCATTAGAAGGCCTGTACAGCACCTCACATATGACATTCTCAAGAAAAATAAAAAGTTACATACAGAAGTTCCAAGAGCCTGAGGTATGCCCTCAGAGGTGTACTGTTATAGTGTGTCCCAGATTTGCTCCTAGGGAACTAGAAGTTATTTGCACATAGGGGAGAGATAAACATTAGTGTCCACAGAACTGATTTTGAGATGTTTTATTTTTCTCTATGGATAAATTCACACCTAAAGCTATGTGGTCACTTTTCTATTTTGTTGTTACTGGTGTAAATATCAAAAATACTCTGACATATAAAATACATACTAAATAAATGTTAATTTCTAGGCAAATCTATTAACATAAGCAACTGTTCCCCCAAGAGGAAAAAATTTTATTAGTTTCCTAGTTTACAAGCATTCAGAAATAGAATTGTTTTGGTGGGAGGAATACGTGCCCTTACAGGGACACCAACATGTTTCCCTGAAGCATTTCTATGAAATCCCCTGCTTCTGCAGAGCATACTTTAAATAAATAGCAACCTTGGAGAAATTGTACCTGTGCCCTGTATAGAACAGTCTGCTTTTCCAGAACGGTGAGTTCCAAGTTTCTAAGACATTAACTGACACCCGGTTGCATATTTGTTAGAGACTGAAAGGAAATTTCATGAGTCACTGCTACCCGCATTTCAGAAAGTGTTAGCTTCTGAAATGAAGACCCCAGCTTCTGTGCTGACTTTGAGCCCATCTTCCTACACAACTGTGCCGGTGAGGGGCTGAAAGTGCAAAACAACCCCAAACATATTTGTGTTGGATCTGCTTATCAGTGTTTACCCATTAAATGAAAAATAAGCAAATTTTATCTGCATTTTTGGTAATTTTACCTGTGGACAACTAAACATTAAACATTGTTTTGTTGTTGTTGTTACTGATTCTATTTGTAGGACACTAGGTACTTTTGAATACATATTTTATGACCTTTTTATGTTTACTTAAAATAAGCACTTTGTGGAGAGAATGACTTCTCTTAGAGGTTATTATGAGTTTCAGTACAGAATCATTATTTTAAAACTATTTTAGTCTACTTATACTGAATATTTGCATTTTCTTTAAACAGCTTTCTAGGGGCATCTTAAATGTGAGACTAGAAGAGTTTAAAGTAGAATTGTGCATAACATTTCTGTGTGTGATCTACAGGAAGACCATGTACTCAGCTGCAGCTTCTAAATCCAGAGCGATTTGCACGTCTTATTAAAGAAGTAATGAATACATTCTGGCCCGGCCGAGAGTTGGTGGTTCAGTGGTACCCATTTAGTGAAGACAAACATCACCCATCCATTTCATGGCTTAAGATGGTTTGGAAGAATCTCTATATACATTTCTCAGAGGATTTGACTTTATTTGATGAGATGCCACTTATCCCCAGAACTGTACTGGATGAAGATCAGGCGAGTGTGGAACTCATTAGACTCAGGACCCCATCAGTAGTCATTTTAGATGATGAAACTGAAGCTCAGCTTCCAGAATTCTTAGCAGATATTGTACAAAAACTTGGAGGGATTGTCCTGAAAAGATTAGATACCTCTATTCAGCATCCACTTGTTAAAAAATACATTCATTCTCCACTACCGAGTGCTGTTTTGCAGATAATGGAGAAGATACCACTGCAGAAGTTGTGTAATCAAATAGCATCATTACTTCCAACCCACAAAGATGCCCTAAGGAAGTTTTTGGCCAGCTTAACTGATACCAATGAAAAAGAGAAAAGAATAATTCAAGAATTGACAATATTCAAAAGAATTAATCACTCATCTGATCAAGGGATTTCCTCTTACACAAAATTAAAAGGATGTAAAGTTTTGGATCATACAGCCAAGCTTCCAACAGATCTACGGCTATCAGTTTCAGTAATAGATAGTAGTGATGAAGCCACCATTCGTTTGGCAAACATGTTGAAAATTGAAAAATTAAAGACTACAAGCTGTTTAAAGTTTGTTTTAAAAGATATTGGCAATGCATTTTATACACAGGAAGAGGTAACACATCTTATGCTGTGGATCCTTGAGAATCTGTCCTCTCTTAAAAATGAGAATCCACATGTGCTTGATTGGTTAACGCCACTAAAATTCATTCATATATCACAGGAGCATGCCGTAGCAGCCAGTGACCTCTTTGATCCTGATATAGAAGTACTAAGGGATCTCTTTTATAATGAAGAAGAAGCCTGTTTCCCACCCGCAATTTTTACCTCACCAGATATCCTTCACTCTTTGAGACAGATTGGCTTAAAAAATGAAGCCAGCCTAAAAGAGAAAGATGTTGTACAAGTGGCAAAAAAAATTGAAGCTTTACAGGTCAGTTCCTGTCAGAATCAGGATGTTCTCCTGAAGAAAGCCAAAACACTCTTACTGGTCTTGAATAAAAACCATACACTCTTGCAGTCTTCTGAAGGGAAGATGGCATTGAAAAAAATAAAATGGGTTCCAGCCTGCAAGGAAAGACCTCCGAATTATCCAGGTTCCTTAGTCTGGAAAGGGGATCTTTGTAGTCTTTGTGCACCTCCAGATATGTGTGATGCAGCACATGCAGTTCTAGTGGGCTCCTCGCTCCCTCTTGTTGAAAGTATCCATGTGAACTTGGAGAAGGCACTTGGCATCTTCACAAAGCCTACTATCAGTGCTGTCTTAAAACACTTTAAAACCGTTGTTGACTGGTATACTTCAAAAACCTTTAGTGATGAAGATTACTATCAGTTCCAACATATTTTGCTTGAAATTTATGGTTTCATGCATGATCATCTGAGTGAAGGGAAGGATTCTTTTAAAGCCTTGAAATTTCCATGGGTTTGGACTGGCAAAAACTTTTGTCCTCTTGCCCAGGCTGTGATAAAGCCAATCCATGACCTGGATCTTCAGCCTTATTTATATAATGTGCCTAAAACCATGGCAAAGTTCCACCAGCTGTTCAAAGCTTGTGGCTCAATAGAAGAGTTGACATCAGATCATATTTCCATGGTCATTCAGAAAGTTTATCTCAAAAGTGATGAGGAGTTGAGTGAAGAAGAAAGTAAACAAAATCTTCACCTCATGTTGAATATTATGAGATGGCTATATAGCAATCAGATTCCAGCAAGCCCTAATACACCAGTTCCTATTTATCACAGCAAAAGTCCTTCCAAACTTGTCATGAAACCAATTCATGAGTGCTGTTATTGTGACATCAAAGTTGATGACCTCAATGACTTGCTTGAAGATTCAGTGGAACCAATCATTTTGGTACACGAGGATATACCCATGAAAACTGCAGAGTGGCTAAAAGTTCCGTGCCTTAGTACAAGACTGATCAATCCTGAAAACATGGGGTTTGAGCAGTCAGGGCAAAGAGAGCCTCTTACTGTGAGGATTAAAAATATTCTGGAAGAATACCCTTCTGTGTCAGATATTTTTAAAGAGCTGCTTCAAAATGCTGATGATGCAAATGCCACCGAATGCAGCTTCATGATTGATATGAGAAGAAATATGGACATAAGGGAAAATCTCCTGGATCCAGGGATGGCAGCTTGTCATGGACCTGCTCTGTGGTCATTCAACAATTCTGAATTCTCAGATTCAGATTTCATAAACATCACCAGGTTAGGAGAATCTTTAAAAAGGGGAGAAGTTGACAAGGTTGGGAAATTTGGTCTTGGTTTTAATTCAGTATACCACATTACTGACATCCCCATCATTATGAGCCGAGAATTTATGATAATGTTTGATCCAAACATAAATCATATCAGCAAACACATTAAAGATAGATCTAATCCTGGAATCAAAATTAATTGGAGTAAGCAGCAGAAAAGACTTAGGAAATTTCCCAATCAGTTCAAACCATTTATAGATGTGTTTGGCTGTCAGTTACCTTTGGCTGTAGAAGCCCCTTACAGCTACAATGGAACCCTTTTCCGACTGTCCTTCAGAACACAGCAGGAAGCAAAAGTGAGTGAAGTTAGCAGTACATGTTACAACACTGCGGATATTTACTCCCTAGTGGATGAATTTAGTCTCTGTGGGCACAGACTTATCATTTTTACTCAGAGTGTAAACTCAATGTACTTGAAATACTTGAAAATTGAAGAAACCAATCCTAGCTTAGCCCAAGATACAATAATAATTAAGAAAAAAGTTTGCCCCTCCAAAGCATTGAATGCACCAGTTGTAAGTGTTTTAAAAGAAGCTGCTAAACTCATGAAGACTTGTAGCAGCAGCAACAAGAAGCTTCCCACTGACGTGCCAAAGTCATCTTGCATTCTTCAGATCACAGTTGAAGAATTTCACCATGTGTTTAGGAGGATTGCTGACTTACAGTCACCATTGTTTAGAGGTCCAGATGATGACCCAGCTACTCTTTTTGAAATGGCAAAGTCTGGCCAATCAAAAAAAACCATCAGATGAGTTGCCACAAAAGACAGTAGATTGTACCACATGGCTTATATGCACATGCATGGATACAGGAGAAGCTCTCAAGTTTTCCTTGAATGAAAGTGGAAGAAGATTAGGGCTGGTTCCTTGTGGGGCAGTAGGGGTTCTTTTACATGAAACCCAGGAGCAGAAGTGGACTGTGAAACCACACATAGGAGAGGTGTTTTGCTATTTACCTCTACGAATAAAAACAGGGCTGCCAATTCACATCAATGGGTGCTTTGCGGTTACTTCCAATAGGAAAGAAATCTGGAAGACAGATACAAAGGGTCGATGGAATACCACATTCATGAGGCATGTCATTGTGAAAGCTTACCTACAAGCACTCAGTGTCTTACGGGACCTAGCCACTGGTGGTGAGCTGACTGATTATACTTACTATGCTGTGTGGCCTGACCCTGATCTAGTTCATGATGACTTCTCTGTGATCTGCCAAGGATTTTATGAAGATATAGCTCATGGCAAGGGGAAGGAGTTGACCAGAGTCTTCTCTGATGGGTCTATGTGGGTTTCCATGAAGAATGTGAGATTTCTAGATGATTCTATACTTCAAAGGAAAGATGTTGGTTCAGCAGCCTTCAAGATATTTCTGAAGTACCTCAAGAAAACAGGCTCCAAAAACCTCTGTGCTGTTGAGCTTCCTTCTTCAGTAAAAGTAGGATTTGAAGAGGCTGGCTGCAAACAGATACTGCTGGAAAATACATTTTCAGAGAAACAGTTCTTTTCAGAAGTCTTCTTTCCTAATATTCAGGAAATTGAAGCAGAACTTAGAGATCCTCTGATGAATTTTGTCCTAAATGAAAAACTTGATGAGTTCTCTGGAATTCTTCGTGTTACCCCTTGTGTTCCTTGCTCCTTGGAAGGCCATCCTTTGGTTTTGCCTTCAAGATTGATCCATCCTGAAGGACGAGTTGCAAAGTTATTTGATACTAAAGATGGGAGATTCCCTTATGGCTCCACACAAGATTACCTCAATCCTATTATTTTGATTAAGCTTGTCCAGTTAGGCATGGCAAAAGACGATATTTTGTGGGATGACATGCTAGAGCGTGCAGAGTCCGTAGCTGAGATTAATAAAAGTGACCATGCTGCTGCCTGCTTAAGGAGTAGTATTCTACTAAGCCTTATTGATGAGAAGCTAAAGATAAGGGATCCTAGAGCAAAGGATTTTGCTGCAAAATATCAAACAATTCCCTTCCTCCCATTTTTAACAAAGCCAGCAGGTTTTTCTTTAGAATGGAAAGGGAACAGTTTTAAGCCTGAAACCATGTTTGCAGCAACTGACCTTTACACAGCTGAATATCAAGATATAGTCTGTCTTTTGCAACCAATTCTCAATGAAAATTCCCATTCCTTTAGAGGCTGCGGTTCAGTGTCATTGGCTGTTAAAGAGTTTTTGGGTTTGCTAAAGAAGCCAACAGTTGATCTGGTAATTAACCAGTTGAAGCAAGTTGCAAAGTCAGTTGATGATGGCATTACATTATACCAGGAAAACATTACTAATGCTTGCTACAAGTACCTCCATGAAGCAATATTGCAGAATGAAGTGGCCAAGGCAACAATTATTGAAAAGCTAAAACCATTTTGTTTCATTCTGGTTGAGAATGTGTATGTTGAGTCAGAAAAGGTTTCTTTTCATTTGAATTTTGAAGCAGCACCATACCTTTATCAGTTACCTAACAAGTATAAAAATAATTTCCGTGAACTTTTTGAAAGTGTGGGTGTGCGGCAGTCATTTACTGTTGAAGATTTTGCCCTGGTTTTGGAGTCTATTGATCAAGAAAGAGGAAAAAAACAAATAACAGAAGAGAGTTTTCAGCTTTGCCGACGAATAATCAGTGAAGGAATCTGGAGTCTCATTAGAGAAAAGAGACAAGAATTCTGTGAGAAAAATTATGGCAAAATATTACTGCCAGATACTAATCTTCTGCTGCTCCCTGCTAAGTCATTATGCTACAATGACTGTCCCTGGATAAAAGTAAAAGATTCCACTGTTAAGTATTGCCATGCTGACATACCCCGGGAAGTAGCTGTAAAACTTGGTGCAATACCAAAGAGACATAAAGCCTTAGAAAGATATGCATCCAACATCTGTTTCACAGCTCCAGGTACAGAATTTGGGCAGAAAGAAAAACTGACCAGCAGAATTAAGAGCATTCTCAATGCCTATCCTTCAGAAAAGGAAATGCTGAAAGAGCTTCTTCAGAATGCTGATGATGCCAAGGCCACCGAGATCTGCTTTGTGTTTGATCCTAGACAGCATCCTGTTGACCGAATATTTGATGATAAGTGGGCCCCACTGCAAGGGCCCGCACTGTGTGTTTACAACAACCAGCCATTTACAGAAGATGATGTCAGAGGAATTCAGAATCTCGGGAAAGGCACCAAAGAAGGAAATCCTTGTAAAACAGGACAATATGGAATTGGATTCAATTCTGTGTATCACATTACAGACTGCCCTTCTTTTCTTTCTGGCAATGACATCCTGTGTATTTTTGATCCCCATGCCAGATACGCACCAGGGGCCACATCAGTTAGCCCTGGACGCATGTTTAGAGATTTGGATGCAGACTTTAGAACCCAGTTCTCAGATGTTCTAGATCTTTACTTGGGAAACCACTTTAAACTGGACAATTGTACAATGTTTAGATTTCCTCTGCGCAGTGCAGAAATGGCACAAGTTTCAGAAATTTCCTCAGTTCCATCATCAGACAGAATGGTCCAGAATCTTTTAGACAAATTACGGTCTGATGGGGCAGAACTTCTAATGTTTCTCAACCACATGGAAAAAATATCTATCTGTGAAATAGATAAGGCCACAGGAGGTCTGAATGTGCTCTATTCGGTAAAAGGCAAGATCACTGATGGAGACCGGTTGAAAAGGAAGCAATTCCATGCCTCTGTAATTGACAGTGTTACTAAAAAGAGACAGCTCAAGGACATACCAGTTCAACAAATAACCTACACTATGGATACTGAAGATTCTGAAGGAAATCTGACCACATGGCTCATCTGTAATAGATCAGGGTTTTCAAGTATGGACAAAGTATCCAAGAGTGTTATATCAGCTCACAAGAACCAAGATATCACCCTCTTCCCACGTGGTGGAGTAGCTGCCTGCATTACTCACAATTATAAAAAGCCCCACAGAGCCTTCTGCTTTCTGCCTCTCTCTTTGGAGACAGGGCTGCCATTTCATGTGAACGGCCACTTTGCTCTAGATTCAGCCAGAAGAAACTTGTGGCGTGATGATAATGGGGTTGGTGTTCGCAGTGACTGGAATAATAGTTTAATGACAGCCTTAATAGCACCTGCATATGTTGAATTACTAATCCAGTTAAAAAAACGGTATTTCCCTGGTTCTGACCCAACATTATCAGTTTTACAGAACACACCCATTCATGTTGTAAAGGACACATTAAAGAAGTTTCTGTCCTTCTTTCCGGTTAACCGGCTGGATCTGCAGCCGGATTTGTATTGCTTAGTAAAAGCACTTTACAGTTGCATTCATGAAGACATGAAACGTCTTCTGCCTGTTGTTCGGGCTCCAAATATTGATGGCTCTGATTTGCACTCTGCAGTCATAATTACTTGGATCAATATGTCTACTTCAAATAAAACTAAACCATTTTTTGATAACTTGCTACAGGATGAATTACAGCACCTTAAAAATGCAGATTATAACATCACAACTCGCAAAACAGTCGCAGAGAATGTCTACAGACTGAAGCACCTGCTTTTAGAAATTGGTTTCAACTTGGTTTATAACTGTGATGAAACTGCTAACCTTTACCACTGCCTTGTAGATGCGGATATCCCTGTTAGCTATGTGACCCCCGCTGATGTTAGGTCCTTCTTAATGACTTTCTCTTCTCCTGACACTAATTGCCATATTGGGAAGCTGCCTTGCCGTCTCCAGCAAACTAACCTAAAACTTTTTCACAGTTTAAAACTTTTAGTTGATTACTGTTTTAAAGATGCTGAAGAAAGTGAGTTTGAAGTTGAGGGACTGCCTCTGCTCATTACACTGGACAGTGTCTTGCAGATTTTTGATGGTAAACGACCCAAGTTTCTGACAACATACCATGAATTAATCCCATCACGTAAAGACTTGTTTATGAACACCTTATACTTGAAATACAGTAGTGTTTTGTTGAACTGCAAAGTTGCAAAAGTGTTTGACATTTCCAGCTTTGCTGACTTACTCTCTTCTGTGTTGCCTCGTGAGTATAAGACCAAAAACTGTGCAAAGTGGAAAGACAATTTTGCCAGTGAATCTTGGCTTAAGAATGCATGGCATTTTATCAGTGAATCAGTAAGTGTGACAGATGATCAGGAAGAACCAAAGCCAGCATTTGATGTCATCGTTGACATCCTTAAAGACTGGGCATTGCTTCCAGGAACAAAGTTCACTGTGTCAGCCAGTCAGCTTGTGGTTCCCGAGGGAGATGTGCTGGTTCCCCTAAGCCTCATGCACATTGCTGTGTTCCCGAATGCTCAGAGTGATAAGGTTTTTCATGCTCTGATGAAAGCTGGCTGTATTCAGCTGGCTTTGAACAAAATCTGCTCTAAAGACAGTGCATTAGTTCCTCTGTTGTCATGCCACACAGCAAACATAGATAGTCCTGCAAGCATCTTGAAGGCTGTACATTATATGGTTCAGACTTCAACATTTAGAACTGAAAAGCTAATGGAAAATGACTTTGAAGCACTTTTGATGTATTTCAACTGTAATTTGAGTCACTTGATGTCCCAAGATGACATAAAAATTTTGAAGTCCCTTCCATGCTACAAATCCATCAGTGGCCGCTACATGAGCATTGCAAAATTTGGAACATGCTATGTGCTTACTAAAAGTATTCCTTCGGCTGAAGTGGAAAAGTGGACACAGTCATCACCATCTGCATTTCTTGAAGAAAAGGTACATTTAAAAGAATTGTATGAGGTGCTTGGCTGTGTGCCAGTAGATGATCTGGAGGTGTATTTGAAACATCTTCTGCCAAAAATTGAAAATCTCTCTTATGATGCAAAACTAGAACACTTGATATATCTGAAGAATAGATTGGCAAGCATTGAGGAGTTGTCAGAGATTAAGGAGCAACTTTTTGAAAAACTGGAAAGCGTATTGATTATCCATGATGCCAACAATCGACTAAAGCAAGCAAAACATTTCTATGATAGAACTGTGAGAGTTTTTGAAGTTATGCTTCCTGAAAAACTGTTTATCCCTAAAGAGTTCTTTAAAAAATTGGAACAAGTAATAAAACCTAAAAATCAAGTTGCATTTATGACATCCTGGGTGGAGTTCTTGAGAAATGTTGGACTAAAGTATGTTCTTTCCCAGCAGCAGTTGTTACAGTTTGCCAAGGAAATCAGTGTGAGGGCAAATACAGAAAACTGGTCTAAAGAAACACTGCAAAATACAGTTGACATCCTCCTCCATCACATATTCCAAGAACGAATGGATTTGTTATCCGGGAACTTTCTGAAAGAACTGTCGTTAATACCGTTCTTGTGTCCTGAGCGGGCCCCTGCTGAGTACATTCGGTTTCACCCTCAGTACCAGGAGGTAAATGGAACGCTTCCTCTTATCAAGTTCAACGGAGCACAAGTGAATCCAAAGTTCAAGCAATGTGATGTACTCCAGCTGCTGTGGACGTCTTGCCCTATTCTTCCAGAGAAAGCCACACCCTTGAGTATCAAAGAACAAGAAGGCAGTGACCTTGCTCCACAGGAACAGCTTGAACAAGTTTTAAATATGCTTAATGTTAACCTGGACCCCCCTCTTGATAAGGTCATTAATAATTGCAGAAACATATGCAACATAACAACTTTGGATGAAGAAATGGTAAAAACCAGAGCAAAGGTCCTGAGGAGCGTATATGAATTTCTCAGTGCAGAGAAACGGGAGTTCCGTTTCCAGCTTCGGGGGGTGGCCTTTGTAATGGTAGAAGATGGCTGGAAACTTCTGAAGCCTGAGGAAGTAGTGATAAACCTGGAATATGAGGCTGATTTTAAACCTTATTTGTACAAGCTGCCTTTAGAGCTTGGCACTTTTCACCAGCTGTTCAAACATTTAGGTACTGAAGATATTATTTCAACTAAGCAATATGTTGAAGTATTAAGCCGAATATTCAAAAACTCTGAAGGAAAGCAGTTAGATCCTAATGAAATGCGTACAGTTAAGAGAGTGGTTTCTGGTCTATTCAAGAGTCTACAGAATGATTCAGTCAAGGTGAGGAGTGATCTGGAGAATGCCAGGGACCTCGCACTCTACCTTCCGAGCCAGGACGGTAGGTTGGTGAAGTCAAGCATCTTGGTGTTTGATGATGCACCACATTATAAAAGTAGAATCCAGGGTAATATCGGTGTGCAAATGCTAGTTGATCTTAGCCAGTGCTACTTAGGGAAGGACCACGGATTTCACACTAAGCTGATAATGCTCTTCCCTCAAAAGCTTCGACCTCGTCTGCTGAGCAGTATACTTGAGGAGCAGCTAGATGAGGAGACCCCCAAAGTGTGCCAGTTTGGCGCATTGTGCTCTCTTCAGGGAAGACTGCAGCTTCTCTTGTCTTCAGAGCAGTTCATCACAGGACTCATTAGAATCATGAAGCATGAGAATGATAATGCTTTCTTGGCCAATGAAGAAAAAGCCATAAGGCTTTGCAAAGCTCTAAGAGAAGGGCTGAAAGTTTCCTGCTTTGAAAAACTTCAGACGACATTAAGGGTTAAAGGTTTTAATCCTATTCCCCATAGCAGGAGTGAAACCTTCGCTTTTCTAAAGCGATTTGGCAATGCAGTCATCTTACTCTATATCCAGCATTCAGACAGC
Organism: Arvicanthis niloticus; assembly: GCF_011762505.2. Classification (NCBI taxonomy): domain Eukaryota; kingdom Metazoa; phylum Chordata; class Mammalia; order Rodentia; family Muridae; genus Arvicanthis; species Arvicanthis niloticus. Next base: position 58,101,501 of record NC_047660.1, on the reverse strand, counting down.
AAAGACATTAACTTTCTGCTGGCCTTAGCTATGACACTTAAATCAGCAACTGACAATTTGATTTCTGACACATCATACTTAATTGCTATGCTGGGATGCAATGACATTTACAGGATCAGTGAGAAACTTGACAGTTTAGGGGTGAAATATGACTCCTCAGAGCCATCAAAACTGGAACTTCCCATGCCTGGCACACCAATACCTGCTGAGATCCATTATACGCTACTTATGGATCCAATGAATGTTTTTTATCCTGGGGAATATGTCGGGTACCTTGTAGATGCTGAAGGTGGTGACATCTATGGGTCATACCAACCAACATACACCTATGCAATTATTGTGCAAGAAGTTGAACGAGAAGATGCTGACAATACCAGTTTCTTAGGAAAGATCTATCAGATTGATATTGGCTACAGTGAATATAAGATCGTCAGCTCTCTTGATCTGTACAAGTTCTCAAGGCCTGATGAAAGCTCCCAAAGCAGAGACAGTGCTCCCACCACACCAACAAGCCCCACAGAATTCCTGACTCCCGGTCTGAGAAGCATCCCTCCTCTTTTCTCGAGCAAAGAGAGCCACAAGTCTCCCTCCTCCAAACACCACTCCCCCAGAAAGCTCAAGGTGAATGCTTTACCAGAAATCTTAAAAGAAGTGACATCAGTGGTGGAGCAAGCTTGGAAGCTTCCAGAATCAGAACGGAAAAAGATCATTAGACGCTTATATTTGAAGTGGCACCCTGACAAAAATCCAGAAAATCATGATATTGCTAATGAAGTGTTCAAACATCTGCAGAATGAAATCAACAGATTAGAAAAACAGGCTTTCCTGGATCAAAATGCAGACAGAACTTCAAGAAGAACATTTTCAACCTCTGCATCCCGATTTCAGTCAGACAAGTACTCGTTTCAAAGATTTTATACTTCATGGAATCAAGAAGCCACAAGTCATAAATCTGAAAGGCAACAGCAAAGTAAAGAGAAATGCCCTCCCTCTGCTGGACAGACATACTCTCAAAGGTTCTTTGTTCCTCCCACCTTCAAGTCTGTGGGCAATCCAGTGGAAGCCCGGAGATGGTTAAGACAAGCCAGAGCAAACTTCTCTGCTGCCAGGAATGACCTTCACAAAAATGCCAACGAATGGGTTTGCTTCAAGTGCTACCTTTCCACCAAGCTAGCTTTGATTGCAGCTGACTACGCCGTCAGGGGAAAATCTGATAAAGACGTAAAGCCAACTGCGCTGGCACAGAAGATAGAGGAGTACAGTCAGCAGCTGGAAGGACTGACAAACGATGTGCACACATTGGAAGCTTATGGTGTAGACAGCTTGAAAACAAGATACCCTGATTTGCTTCCTTTTCCACAGATCCCCAATGACAGGTTCACATCTGAGGTCGCCATGAGGGTTATGGAATGTACTGCCTGTATCATCATAAAACTTGAAAATTTTATACAACAGAAGGTATGAAAGTAAAGAAAAAAGCAGAGCCAGCTCTTGAGTGTGTTATAGCACAAACACAAATCGATGCACTTCATTCAGCTTTGTTGCCAGTATCTAGGAATTGTAAAGCACACAGCAGAGTGTTCTGGAAGCATTTTGAAGCTGTATGACTCCTAACAGAAACTGTAACAGAACTGAAAACTGCTTATGAAGATGGCAGTGAGCTGCAGAGTTTCTAGGTAGGTTTAAACAATCGGATGGCACATTATTGAACTGCACTTTATGGAACCAAAGCTTAGCAGTTTATTAGATAAGAGTCTACACAGGTCTCTGGTTAGGAGGGAGTTAATTTTGTGTTTTTAAACAGGTTTTTGAAGTAAAGAAACACTGGACGGACTGATTCGGACATATGAGGGGAATTGGGTTTTGGGGGCTTGTCACTTTTTAAGTGGACACTTTTAGATGCATTATTTTCTTATCAGCTGGATCTGATTATGAATTTGTTGCAGTTTCACGTCTTTAGTTGGACATTTAAAGTGGTACAATATTTAATCCTGACTATTACTTGACTAAGAGTATGAAGATGGTCCTTGGAGTGCACTGGGTGCACTTTCCATCCTTGTTTTGATTTTTTATCCTTGGGTTTGTAGGCTTCCTGACTCATGAAGATAACCTATGGCAGTCTCAGCGTGCTGGTTCATACTACCAGATATCGCTTCTAAAACTGCTTCCCAGCATGACGTTTAGCAAAAGAACATTGGAGTTTGTGTACATATTTTCCACAGATGTCATGATTTGTATAGTGTGGCTGAATAGGATGCAATCTTTTGTCTAAAGGTGCTGCAGTGAAAAAAATACCCAACTGTCTTTCAATATGGCACTTAGTGGGAATTTAAACATTTTTACTTTATGCACATTAAAATTGCTCAAATTGTTGCAGTGATATGCAGAAGTTTACAAAGGGAATTATCAGCTTGTACTGTCCCCCACGAGTGATTGAGAACTGACAGTTAATTTTCATAATATTCAAAGAGTTCTAACATACATATTTAACATTCTTTTGCATAAAGTCAAATAAGGAAATAATAGCTTATGAAAGTGCACTGGCTGTAAATGATGCTAGTTATATTTTATGCAATTAAGGGCTTACATACAAAACATGTTAGATTTTTTTTTACTTCATTTGTAAAAAGGAATGTTAATTGCTTCTGGATGTGAATCATGAATATTTCTGCTGTTAATATTAAGTGCCATGATTTTAATAAAAAAATGTATATAGAAAATCATTTTGACTGGTTATTTTTAAAACTTTTGTTTTGAGATTTTATTTTTATTTTATGTGTATGGGTGTTTTGTCCACATTATCTGTGTACCATCTGTATGCAGTGCCCTCAGAGGCCAGAAGAGAGCATCAGATGCTCTGGGACTGGAGTAACAGATGATTGTTAACCGCCGTGTGGATGCTGGGAACTGAACCTCAGTCCTCTGGAAGAGCAGTCAGTGATCTTAACTGCTGAGCCAGCTCTCCAGCCCTTGGATTATTTCTTGAGAAATACAGTTTGTTAGAAGTCAAACTTGGTGTTCTCCTGTTAAGAGTCTTGGTGTGCATGTGTGTGTGTTCATCATGAGTTTGGGGATGGCACTGTCCTTCCTGTACATTTTCTGCTAGGATGTAGGTTGTATCATGGTTAACTGATGTAAAAGTACATGATGTACGAAGCCTTACTAGGTACTCACTGATCTGCTTAAAAGCTTGCTTCAACTCTGGAGGGAACAGAATTAGTTGATATTTATGTTGGGGTCGGTTTAGAAATAACTGCCATATCTGGCATCTCTTGACAGCCCCTGTGACTCAGGACAGCACTGTGCTTGGGGCTGGTTCCCAGCTGAGCCCTAACTTCCAGGAAGTGGTTTGTCCTTCAGACTTCTGAAGTTAAGTGACTGAGGGCTAACCATTCCGTTGGGGTGCTAGCCCATTCTGCTTCACTTTAAAAAGTGAGTGCTATTTTGGTGCTCAGATTCAGCACTGAGAACTTTCTCTGTCTGGCCTTGGTGATAGTTGATGAAGTTGAAAACAAACCACAAACAACACAGGTCCACAATCCCTTACACGCAGCATTGGATCCAAAGGAGTTTCAGGTTTTCACTGCAGTGAACTAATTTGAGAGCATGTTAGATTTTTGTTTGTTTGTTTTAGTTTTTAGACTTACTTTACATTTATTTTACTATTTTATATGTATGAGTGTTCTACTTGTATGTGTGTTTGTGTACTGTGCCTATATGCAGTGCCCAAGGAGGCCAGAAGAATCAGATCCCATGGAACTGAAGTTACAGGTGGTTATGAGCCATCATGTGGGTGCTGGGAATTGAACTGGGGACCTCTAGAAGACCATCCAAGGCTCTTAGCTCTGGAGCCATCTCTCTAAGCCTGTGAGATTGTGTATGTTTTTAACGAAATATCTTCATAGGGTTTGACAACACCCTGCAATCCACTACAGTAAGCCTGTGAATATCTATGTTAGTTTGACTACAAAATTTTCATAAATAGCCTTGCAGAATTGAGGTCAGATTTCATCACTAATTTGACAACAGCAGCAATAGCAATTGTTTCCCAGGCGTTTTTAGAGTTTGAAATTGAGAATAAAGAGTTTCTGCCCTGGATAGATTTGTATATTTTACTCTCTTAAGCCTTTAAAACATATTTGCTTTTTTAAAAAATGGTAATGGAAACTAGATGCCTGAAGCAAGTGTTCCTGGGTAGCTCTCAGTTAAGATGGGATAGGACTAATGCCTTTTACTGGGGATGAGACAGGGCACCCAGGAAGGATTCACCGGTGTCCTGGCTAAATCAGGCAAGCTTGCACACAGTGCAAGTGGTGTGGAGGACAAGGATGTTGAGCCTAAGAATTATTCCTGTGAAATGTTTACAACAGTGGGAAGCTGCTCACAGTTGTCTTGGGGATAGATGGCATTTGTTCCATCAACGCTGCTGGTAAGCTGTGCTCTATAAATGTCTTATACAGACACCATGGTACATCTGTAGTCCCAGCAGAAATTGGCAGTCATGGTAAGTGTACTAGCTGGTTTTTTATGTCAACTTGACACAAAGGTTATCACAGAGTTAGAGCTGGAGTTATCACAGAGAAAGGAGCCTCCCTTGAGGAAATGCCTCCATGAGATCCAGCTGTAAGGCATTTTCTCAATTAGTGATCAAGCGGGGAGGGCCCATTGTGGGTGATGCCATCCCTGGGCTGGTGGTCCTGGGATGAGAAAGCAGGCTGAGTAAGCCAGGAGAAGTAAGCCAGTAAGTAACATCCCTCCATGGCCTCTGCAACAGCCCCTGTATCCTGACCTGCTTGAGTTCCAGTCCTGACTTCCTTTGGTGATGAACAGCAATGTGGAAGTATAAGCTAACTAAGCCTTTTCCTCCCCAACTTGCTTCTTGGTCATGATGTTTTGTGCAGGAATAGAAACCCTGACTAAGACAGTAGGTTTTAGTTACCATATATCAGTCAGAACCAGTAGCGTGTATGTGAAGAGATTCACTGCCTGACATTGTCTGGTAACTGTACAAGAGTATAGAATCCACTGGCCCACTAAAGGCTGAGTAGTGGCTGATGCACATTCTGCAGATGGAATTCTCAGCACTTTGGTTTCTAAACTTGTTACCCATTTGTCTTAATAGATATGACTTAAGGTGTTATACTTCATTTATTTAAAAAAAAAAAAAACTGTATTAAGGTTCTCCAAAGACTGAACTGATAGAATGAATTAATATATATCTATGTATTAGCAAGAGATTTATCTGAGTGATTGATAAGCTGTGCTTTAAGTAGTCTAACAATGGCTGTCTAGTAATAGAAAAGCCAGTGACCCAATATTTGTTCAGTCCATGAGACTGGGTGTCTTAGCAGTCCCAATCTGATGCTGATTCCCAGAGAGCTACCAGGTTGTAGTCCACATTGGAGTACCAGTGAAGTAGGTTTACACCAGCAAAAGAGTGCATCAGGATAGATGAGCAGTCCAGTTAAAGGGTAACCAAACAAAACCCACAAACTTCCTTCTGTGTCCTTTTATGTGGGCTGCCACAAGAAGATGTGGCCCAGATTTACGGTGGTCTTCAACCTCAGTAATCCAACCAATAAAAATCCCCCATAGATGTGCCCAGCTATTTGAGCATTAGATACTTCCAAATGTAATTGAGTTGGCAAGATTAGCCATCACACAGACCCCCTGAAGCACACTGGATGCATCCACACACTGCATGCATTCACACACTGCAGGCATCCACCCACTTCATGCATCCATACACTGCAGGCATCCACACACTGCAGGCATCCACACACTGCAGGCATCCACACACTGCAGGCATCCACATACTGGATGCATCCACACACTGCATGCATTCACACACTGCAGGCATCCACACACTTTATGCATCCATACACTGCAGGCATCCACACACTGCAGGCATCCAAACACTGCAGGCATCCACACACTGCAGGCATCCACACACTGTAGGCATTCACACACTGCACACAGCCACACACTACATGTAGCCATACACTGCACACATCCACACACTGCACACATTCACACACTGCATGCATTCACACACTGCACGCATCCACACTGCACACATTCACACACTGCATGCATTCACACACTGCACGCATTCACACACTGCATGCATTCACACACTGCACACATTCACACACAACATGCGTCCACACACTTCATGCCATCTACACACTGCATGCATCCACACACTGCAGGCATCCACACGCTGTAGGCATCCACACACTGCATGCATAGCTGCTTCTATGCAGCTGTACCCAGCCTCGCCTGTTTGTATGGCTGCTTCCAGGCAGCATCACCCATTCTTCCTTGTTTGTGGAAGACATTAGGCCTGGCAGGCAGAGGCTCACCATTTCCTTTGATGCTGGGAGATGAAGGCCCTGGGGTACCAGCTAAATATGTTAAATTAGCATCATGTGTTCAGCTGCTGTAGTTGATGCTTCACCTGGAGTGAGTATATCAGCTCTCCGAGGGAAAATGACCATACCAATTTAGGTCACATTTTGAGTTAATCTCAGTAGTTACCTGGGACCTTGAGCCTGCCTCATGACAGGCTAGCCTGAATCTTTGACACCAATAATTTGAAGAAAATCAATACCTACCCAGAAGAGTTGTGAGCACCAAAGAAAGTAAGACACGTTTAAACTCTGGTCTGGAAAAGTGCCATTTTTACTCCTCATAAGTATGTATATAAAAAGCATGACTAAATTTATGTAATTTCTTTCCTTAACTACATATTGAAAATCACATCAACCTCAAATTCCCTGCAAACCCTGGAGATTCTCATGGTGAAATCTGACATATTGCACTTAGCTGAAGGGAACACGAAGTTTAATCTAAAGGAAGGGGTGTGCACAGTTGGGACATTTTAGAATCTGCCAGCCAGCCATACATTTGGGAGGAAAAAGAAGTCTGCCATTGAGTACTATAAATTGTTTCCAGGTGGCAGTTCAGCCTGAGAGATCTGGAAAGATGAATACAATGAATACGTTCTTGACATTTCTTTGTGTTGTTCTGGAGCCAGGAAGTGTTGACCCAACAGCTCCCTGGGCACATTCCCCTTGCATGCTTCTAAGTGCTTTAGCAGTGAGTCCTCCAGCTCCAATCTTGCTGCCAGACATGAAGGCTGAGGCCACAGCTGTCATCTCACGAAGACATTGTGGGTGTGCTGCATAAGAGGCAGTGGTCAGAGACAGATGTGGCTGTGTTCCTCGCAGGTGGTGGTCTCACCAGCCATAGACAGGTACAGCTTCCCATCAGGACACGCACAGATCTCATAGAATCCAGTAGAGCTGTCAGAAGGACCCTGTGTCCCCTGCTTTAACTTGGCCAAACCCACAGTTTCAGCATCGAGCACCAGCTGTTTGGGAGAAAGTGAGACATGAGGAAGGAGGAACGAACCACATTAAAGGAAATTCATATTCCCAGCATATTCCAAGAAAGGAGTTTCCTCCCATGGAAAATGAGCTGGGTTCCGAGCTGGGTACCTACCTGTGCTCGCATCCTATCAGAATGGCCTGCTTCTTTTGTGCAGGTTGGGCTGAGCATCTTTTGCTAGTGTGGAAAGAGGCCATATTTTTCTTTACCCCTAGCTGGGAAAACTGGCCCATTGTTTTACAATTAGTTGAGTAAATTAGATTGCTTTTCAGTTCTGTATTGCTTCACTTCTTTTATTTAAAAAAAAAAAAAAAAAAAAAAAAAAAAAAAGCCTTTTGAAGTTAATTGGTAAAAGTGACAGAATTGTGATGCTAACTCACACTTGTGATCCATGCTGAATTTAGGTTAAATTGTCCCTTCCCCTTTAGGATAACATACAACCCACAGAAATGGGATCATTGTTATTTTTACCTGTGTATCTCAGGCTGTCTCCTGATTTAATTTGTGATTTTTTTTTTAAAGGAGAGACCTGACTAGCTGCTAACTGTTTCTCTAAACTCTTAATATTATTTGGAACTCTTCTGTCTTCTCTTAAGTGCTGAATGGACAAGACCTGAAGACTAAAGCAACCCCATGGGGGACCACACAGTTTCATTAAACTGGAACATTAGCAAAGAGCCATTGATGAGGCAGGGAAAGCATTCTGCTAAGGACTTGAGAACAGTCGCCTTGAGCAGATCGCCCCTTCCTCCCAAGGCCCAGTGGGTAAAGGAAACGGATACTTTGTAGGCTGGCATAAAGTCTTCATTGTCCACAGCTTACAACTCTCTTCCGTTCCTCCAGTTCTCAACCAGAAATCCCCATCTCCTAATGAGCTGTCAGCATTGCTGCAGGACAGACAGCTTACTCTGTGTGGTCTTGCACAGGGCAGAGGCAATCCAGTGGGCACTGTGCAGTGCCAGGGGATCTTTGAGTACTTGCTTTTCCCTCGTAGGCTGTTAACTCAGCCTCCCTGCCCTCTCCTGTTTTGTGGCTCATAGGTTAATTGTGTCCACTCATTTCTTTTCCTCCACTGACAGCCCACTGTGTTTTGCTGCTCACCATGTTAGGCAGGAGTCCAGACATCTATCCTCCCTTTGTTCAGCTCCTAGTCATGGGGAATGGCAAGTGGGATTATAGGACGAATTGTGGGCCATGTGCAAAAACGTCTCATGATTTCACAGATGGAAAATACAGCCATTTAAAAACTGAAGCTTCGTGCAGTGTGTGATAATACCGTGTCGCCATAGTAAGATTATAAAACCCTGGATCTCCATCTTTGACCTTGCCAGCTCTGGATCTCATAAGTTCTTTTAAGTTTCAGTTCGTAGATGATGTTCATGTCTTCCCTGTAAGCTGTCCTGTGGATTCTGTCCACATACCTGGAGTGGCTTCTCATGATCTTTAGGACACCAGAGTACATCCTAACTACATTTTCCTATTCATGTTACATGAACATCAATTCAAAATGTTATACTGGTGTCTCAAGACCACAAGACATGTTTAAGCAAACATCCCCCTCCCATTTGTTTAATGAGGAGACAGGCACAGAGAGCCAGCAAACCTTCCAGAAGTCTCATATATATATATATATAATTTTTTTTACAACATAGGACTGATAAACCACAGGGGCCCAGGCTTCCCAATTTGCAACTTTCCTGCACTGAGCTTTGCAAATAGTTTCTGCTAACTGTCCCTGGTATAAGCCTGGGGCATAGCTGAGGAGGGAGCATGTAACCATGCACCACCGCTGAGCTAATGACTTAGGACAATATTACACATGCGTACACAGATGAAGTGGAAACTTAAGGGTTCTTTGGAGAGTCAGTTGTGTTGGATGGTGTTTTGCTGGGGCAAACACGTGAAGAAGTGTTTTCCTGAAGTGGACACAGGTAAAAGACTAAGGCAGACTCATGAAGGAACATTTCACTGAAGCAGACACAGGAGAGAGGATGTTCTGCTAAAAAAAAAAAAAAAAAAAAAAAAAAAAAAAAAAAAAAAAAAAAAAGCAAAACAAAACACCACGTGAAAGGACACGTGATGAAAGATTCTTTGCGAACAATACGAATGTATTGGTCCACCTTACATTGCATAGTTGAGCTCCATTTGCTGGGACTCTGTGGACTCCGGCTGATTGTATGCACATACTAAGGCAAGACATGTACTGAGTGAGGCACATGGAAGACACGTGATGTTTGGAGGGTATAAATAGAACTTGAAGGAGTGACAGAGACAGAGCTTGGCTTGCTGGTACAGCTAGCTGTGCAACGCTTGTGGTTCTCGAATCTTTGCTGATCTTCTCTTCCCTGAGAGAGGCACAGCTTCTCCTGGCAGTCCTCCCGGTCCCTCCTGCTGACTGACTGGCTGTCTCTTTTAGATTGTGTCACTGTTGCTGATTCCTGTTTGCTCTCCTGACTACTGAAATGGGCTGCTGGTGTACCCGCGAGGTGTTTGCGAGTGGACCGAGCTGCAGTTGCCTGCTAACCTGTGAACTGAACTGCCAATTTCCAGACAACACAGACAGGAGTTGCTCCAAAGAGCCTTTCTAAACAGGTTCACTTCCCCCATATCCTTTCTTTTCTACTACCTCTGGTGGCTGCTGGGCTAAAAGGGGAGTTAAAGTGTTTAAGAACCATTATTAAAAAATAGGATTTGAAAAAATTAAAGTTACATAGCTACATTCAAACTCCAAAATGACATTGTGGCAGAGCTGCTTAAAAAGTCTTTGTGAACCATTGCCTTATTTGAACATAAAACCAAGGTCCCAATCTGTGCGATGTGCACTGCACAACTGCAATCAGCTAATACTCCAACCTGTTGATTTACTGTACATAGCCTGGAGTGTCTGGTTTCCTACTGACTGAAGCCAAGCTTTCAACTCCTATTAATAAAGAAAGTTCTACAAATCATGGTGTAGGCTGTATCCGATATACTACTTTACTCTAGTTGACCTTTGGAAAAAATTTATTTTTCCTTGTTCAGCTGTCATCTACAAACAACCCCTGTGATGCCCATGCTGGGAACACACATGAGTCACTAGGAAATGGGAAAATTGATGTTGTCTGTGGTGCTTTTGACAAGTGACAATAAGGAGTGTCTTGGTGATGCAGATGCCAGTGTAGGAAAGCGAGCCCACTGGGGAATGAATATAACCTTCCACGGCCTTCTTCCCCACCACACTGTCTGTGCTATGCCTTTCATCACGGCTCACTACAAATCAGCAGAAGGTTAGGACACTGACGTCCTCGTGGGGGCAGCACTCTCCATTCTAGAACTCACCACTCCATCACTACTCTGCAAGATGATGTCCATCTGAGAAAGGGCCTCCAATTTCCCAGCGTGAGCTTTAATGTGAACCCCCCTTGGGGCATCCATGCTTAGACTCCGAGTTGGGGATTCTAACCTGAAAAGAGAGAGAGAAAAAAAATTAAGGCACCTTTACTTTTTGAACTTGAAGCCAGAGAAAGGGGAAAGGTACTTTGCAAAAATCAACAAAATGGGGGCTAGATAAATGATTCGGTGGTTAAGAGCACAGGCTGCTCTTCCAGAGGATCCAGGTTCAATTTCCAGCTCCCACATGGTGGCTCACAGTTCTCTGTATCTGAGGTTCTAGGGGATCAAGAATTGCATACCTGTGGTTCAGAGACAAACACATGGGTAAAACACTCATGCACATAAAATAAAAATAAATCTAAAAAAAAATCAACAAAACAGCCAGGTATGTCAGCATTTTGGAGACTAAAGCAGGAGGATCATAAGTTTGAGGCCAACCTGGGCTACCCTATTTAAAAAAATAAAATAAAATCCAACCAAACATGTTGGTAAAATTAAATAAGTATTTCCAAGGACACAAAAAAGAGAAAAATGTAAAAGCAACATTGAAGCAAAATGGAAGCTTGGCTGGAAAGGGCCTTCTAAGATTTTATATTTGTGGAGAGATGTAGTAACTTAAACTTAGTTGAAAAGTAATTTTCTCCATGCATATGAAAATTCCCAGCACAATCTCTAAAAGTAGAATTATGGTATGAAATATGGATGGGAGACCAAGGAAAGGGCTGGCTCACCAAACAAAGGTGAGAAAGAAGAAAGACAGCCCAGGAAATAAAGTACAGGCTAACTGATGGAGTGCCAGCATGGCGTGCCAGCCATTGCAGCAAGAACAGTAAGGATGGCTACATTCTCCCATTCATTCAAAATATTCCTGTGATGGCTGGTCTCAACTGTCAACCTGAGATCCACAGTCATCTGGGAGGTAGGATTCTGGGCATGCCTGAGGGATTATCTTGATTAGGTTAATGGAGGAGGTGAGACCTACTCACTAGTCACAACCATTCCCTGGTATGGTGGTTTGTATATGCTTGGCCCAGGAGGTGGCATTATTAGGAGATGTGACCTTGTTGGAGTAAATGTGACCTTGTTGGAGTAGGTAAGGCCTTGTTAGAGTAGGTATGACGTTGTTGGAGTAGGTGTGGCCTTGTTGGAGTGGGTGTGGCCTTGGAGTAGATGTGGCTTTGCTGGAATCAGTGTGGCCTTGTTGGAAGAAGTGTGTCACTGGGGGGGGGGGGGGTAGGCTTTGAGACTCATATGCTCAAGTTCTACTCATTGCAGAAGAGACCCGCCTCCTAGCTGCCTGCAGAAGATATTCTGGCTGCCTTCAGATCAAGATGTAAAACTCTCAGCTCCTCTACTACCAGGTCTACCTGCACCAGTGTCATGCTTCCTGCCATGCTGATAATGGAATAAACCTCTAAGACTGTAAGCCAGAGTCAATACAATGTTTTTCTTTATAAGAGTTGCCTTGGTCATGGTGTCTTTTCACGGCAATGGTAACCCTAAGACACCTGGCTTGGGTCCAAGGCTGTACAGAAAAGATTAAGTAAGCTGGGCATAGGCGCTCATCCCTCTCCACATCCTAAGTGTAGGTAAAATCAGATCAACTTCAGGCATCTGTGGCCCTGATTTCCCAGACTAGGAGCTTAAATAAAACCTCTTCTTGATTTTGTCAGGATATTCAATCACAGAAAAAGACAAGAAACTAAGGCAACACTCAGAGAGAAATGTAAATTAAAATAACATCATGACTACATATGATCCCCCTTTTCATGGTGCCTTCTAGGTGGTCCACTGTGTCAAGATGAAGCTGAAAATCTCCTTCCCAGCCACCAGCAGTTCGGGACTAAAAGAGCTAAAAGAAATCAAAAACTTTTCAGTCTCTTTTAAGATGATAATCTGTCAACACATCTGAAAGCCTTTAAATAAAAAAGGTAAGAAGGCCAAGATTCAGTGTCTTGTTACTCTTTGTGTTGTACAATATAGACTCCCACATATTGGTGTCACTGGAAATTAGTATGGAGGTTCCTGAAGAGAGAGTGGTCACATGACTCAGCTATGATACACCTCAGTATATACCCAAGGACCCTGTCTACATGGATACTTGAACATTCATGTTTATTGCTACATTGTTCACAGGAGTCAAAATATGGAACCATCCCAGATGCCCATCAACAGATGAATGAATAAAGAAAGTGTGTTGCACATTTACACAGTGGAGCTGTGAAGAATGTAATTATTCAGCTGTAAAGAATGAAATTATTCCATTGGCTTAATAGAACTGGAGACCATCGTGTTAAAAGACTCAGAGAGATGGTGGTGATCATGTTTTCTCTCAAGACATGACAGTAGAAACAGGGCATGTTGGGAGAGGATGGGAGGACAAACAAGGGAATCGAGAGGAAAAGAAAGACAAAATGTTTCATATCGTGTGCAATCATTCTATCTTTGTGTGGTACAAAGCAGAGGGAAAGTATTTCAGGAGAGAACAAGACTGGCCGGGAGGGGAGGAGGTGGGGTAAAAAAGGGTGAATATCAACAAAGTACATTGGGATAGATGTTAAAATGTCATAATTAACTCATTATTTTGTTTTTTCCTTTTCTTTTATTGAAAATAAATTGTTCATATGATATATTCTGATTGGGGTTTCTTTCCAAGTCTTCTAAGAATCCCCCCCACACACACACACATCTTCCTTTTATTGGAATCCACACCCTCTCTCACTCACTAGAAAAAAATGGCAACTAAAGAATAATAATAAAACAAAACAAACTGAATAGAACGAAACAGATGAAAGGGAGCAGAAAGGGCATGAGATACACACGTAGACACAGAGACACCTTGGCGCTCTCGAAATGATGGACTGTAACCTAGAACTGTGAGCTAAATATACCTTTTCTTCCTAAAGTTGCTTTCATTGGGATATTTTTATCACAGAAACAGAAGGAATACTGAGTCAGCAAGCCAACAGGTTTATCTTTAATTCTGAGACATAGTTGTAAAATGGTTACATTCACTTTAAAGCAAATATCTAAAATTCTATCTTGTTTCAAGATATTTTTAATGAATTAGTTTTACAATAATTTTATGCCTTGAGAAAATTTCTTCATCTTCAGTAATATAATTCTTGAGCATTGATCTGACCCTTTATAAAATTAATGAACATTATTATAATTCAATAATCATCACTATTGATTTTTGTTACAAATGTCTCTAGATGGATAAAATGTTGAGGTAGTATTGAAAGGTTAGTTTGACTAAGGAACTAGGATTATCCATGTACAGTGAAGAATGCAGTCAGATACTTTATCAGAATATAACACAAATGGCCTCTAGCTCAATTTTGATAGAATCCTTGTGCCTATCTAAAACCTCATGATCCATATTTACTGTCTGTATTTCTGTAGTGTTCTGGTGTTCCACCAGAATCACCCACTAAACTCTGTATATAGTATTTTAGGGCATCATTACCTTGTAGAAACATTTCCCTTCCATATTTACTAACTGGCGCCAAAGGGCTACAACCCCATGGTCAGGTTACTATAGCAATGACCTCAGATGGTGGTTCCGATTTTCTGTTACTTTTTCCTCTCTGATAAAATACTTGAAAGAAGCAACTTAAAAGAGGAAGGATTTATTTTGGCTCATGGTTTAGGGAGGTGCAGTCCATCATGATGGGGACAGCATGGCAGCAAGCACTCTATGGTACTGAAGCTTGAGATGGTTTGCTCACATCTTGGTAGGTTAAGAACCTGGTTACAACACACATAGCCCTAACCATTCCTTATAACCGGGACCCACCTGCTGAAGGTTTTATAGCTCCCCAAACAGTGCCACTAACTGAGGAGCAACTGCCCAAACACATAAGTCTGGGGGGGGGGGTGTTCTACATTCTTATTATGATAGACCATTTATTTAAAAATATTACTTGGTCTTTGACCAAAACTGTATTAGCAGAATTAACAGTAGATCTAGCAGCCTAGAATGGCAGATATACTCTGTAAGAACAAACTTATGTACAAAACTATTCAGTCACCATGCACAAATACATCAATGGTTGAGGGCCGTCACAAAAGGAGAGACACAGTATATGTCTCTTACATGAAGTGCATAGAATAGTCAAGTCCGCTGAAGTGGAAAGTAGTGTTGTGATTACCAGGGCTGAGGTGGGGAGGGGAGGGTGAAGGACTACTTAAGGGGGTGGAATCTCAGTTCAAAGAGAGAAAAGCTCTGGAGATGGACTACAGCAGTGGCTCAAAAACAGTTGGGATGACGTAGTGTCACTGAACTATGCACTAAACATGGCTACGTGGGCAAGCTGTAGATGATGTGCATTTTACCATACTTACTAAAGCTTTCTAAAATTTTTGCAAATATGAATTTATCCTGTACTTGCTTTTATAACATTATTTCCTTAGTGAATAATATATGTGTCTATGTATGTGTATGTGTACATGTATGTGCACACACCAAGACACACATGTGCACTTATACACCCAGGAATGCACCTACAATTGGAACTAATTAACATTTTGAGAATGCTTATTTCAAATTTCAAGGTCTATGTGGGACACTGTACTCTTCTGTGAGGCTTTAGATTTTGTTAAGGTGGAGTAGGGATGGACAGTGGAACAGAAGGGACCCCCTCAGAGGGAAAAATTTGTTCGAAAGCCTGGGGTTGGGAGGGTTACTAGATGCTCAAGTCTTGGAGGGTGTGAGAGGGAAGAGGATGGCTAGGCCCGGCCCTACCCCTGCAGGGCCCTGCGCACCCACCCATCATAACCATGGCGGATTCAGAAGCAACAGAGTATTTAAAACAGTGTCTGCTGAGCACTGTCCCTCACACAGGAGTGTGAGGAGCAGACTCCTACTGTCCTCTGGAGCCTGAACAGAGGCAGTGGGGACAAGAGAGAAAGAGCATGAAGCCACATCAAAGTTCAGATCCAACAATGAACTTGCTGTGAGTTCTAATAGGCAATGACCAGTTAGTTATATGCAGGAAGCCCTGGAAGTAAAGGCGACCAATGCAGTAGGAGTGAGGTGGGCGCGCTGTGAGCGTACCTCGTGGTTTGCTATAGGAACGTTTGTTTATATTGAGTAAACTCTTACCTAAGGTCTTGAAATGGATCAGCTCTGACAAGGGGTGTCTCCACTGAGTGTTCAAAGAGAGCTCCTTCTGGCCCTAAAAGAAAGCCCAGAGATGTATCAGGAACAAAAGTACAAGAAGTAGTGTCAGCCAAATTAACAGCCAGTCCAGCCAGGAGGCTGAGCTTCCCTAATCCCAGAACCCAGAGTTTTTGAGAATTGGCTTAACCATAAAGAGTGGAAAATCCCAACACACATCCTACGTTTAGCTATTGTTGTTGACCAGAGTTCACGTTTTAAATCTGCACGCTGTAGAGTTTCATTACCTAAGTAACAGGCAATGCTGGCTGGAAAGCTGAGCTGTGGTCAGAGCACAGCTACTTATCACCTTGAGGCGTGCGCGGGGGCGGGGTGGGGGTGGGGACTGTGGCCGGAGCGCTCAGTGTGAGCCTTTTGATAAACAGTCACATATGAAGTGTGCAGGTGAGGAGTCACACAAAGCAAGCAACAGGGCAGATGGTGCTGAGTACCCGAGAATAAAGGTGGAATCCTCTGTGCTAGGCACAGAGTTCCTCAGGGCAACGCTAATCCACTCTTCACATTAATTTAAAGTATTTCTTACCTTGAGTATCATGGGCATATACACAGATTTAAGCAGTCACCTTTCATCTGTGTACACCCACTCCGACTTATCCAGTGCGATATTTATCCACTAGGGTCTGCCAGGCCGAAGCTCAGCCCCTCCCTAGGTCGTGCTCATACCTTGACTCCACAAATAACAGGGCCTCTTCCCAGATTTAGGCCACACCCCTGCCTAGAACACACCCCTGCCTAGGCCACACCCTTGTACCAATTTCTGCCCTAGTTTGTTTTCTATTGTTTTGATAAACACTATGACCAAAAACAACATGGGAGGAAAAGGTTTATTTTAGTTTACAGGTTCAGGTCTTATCCCTGATGGCCGCCTAGGAAGTGGTTAGAAATGCAGCCTTGAGTTCTATACCAAACCTTCTTGTTTATGATTTAGACATGAAATACTCCAGGCTCATGTGTTTCATTACTGGGTCCCTAGTAATGTTGAGGCTGTGGGACCTTTAGGAGGCTGGCGTAGCTGGAGGGGGTGGGTTGCTAGGGGCAGGCCTTGGCGTTCGCTGCTCTTCTTATTTCTGGTCTGAGCTCTCTCTGTTTTCTGAACCTCTGACATGTGTAACGCTGTGCTGGGCCATCAGCTCTCTCAGCTACAGAGTAGGCAGGTTCAGCCTCTGTGACTTCTCTCCCACAAGGGACTGTCTCTCCTGAACTGTGAGCCAGAAGACTTTCCGCCTCGAGCTGCTTCTGGCAGATGCTTTATTATAGTGACAAGAAAAGCAACAGAAACACTACTGAGACAGAGATTCCAGGGGCAAGTACAATAAATACAGACACAGCAAGCCCTGAGGTGGCTCTGATGTATAGAGGTCACTCACATTGCAACTGCCCATGAGCTTCTGCAGCTGCTTCCTGTGCAGTGCCATAGCCTGACAGAAGCCCTGGGCTAGGGAGTGGCTCATTCTCTGTAAAAGATGGCTGGGTTTGATGGAATCTGTGTTTCTGTTTATACCCTTTCTCTATATTTTAATATTAACGCCCTGCAGTGCAGTAAGACTTTCCCAAGAGATTTGCCAACTTGGCACACATTCATCTTGATCCACCAGCAAGAGTAGATTGGTGGTACCAACACATTCTGATACATAAGGAGACAGACGTACTGACAACTTACATGTAGCTAGCACAAAAATGGCAGCTATGTCAAGAAAGCCAATGTTTCCTATACAGGTGGCCTTCTGCTTATAACAGTGCTATGCTCCAATAACCATGTCATAAACTGATAATATCCCAAGTGGAAGATACACTGAAACTACCCAATATAACAACCATAACATCTCAGCAGCATAGCTGCTGTGGACTGAGGCGGTTCAATCCTATGTGATCCAAGGGCTGGCTAGCAGGTGTAGCATTGGCCATTATAGCTGTCCAGTCATAAGGATGGCACCACATAGTGCTAGACCAGGAAAATATCCACATGAAAACTTCCAGTAACTTTCTTTTTTCTTTTTTTTCTTTTTTTCTTTTTTTTTTTTTTTTTTTTTGGTTTTTCGAGACCGGGTTTCTCTGTGTAGCCCTGGCTGTCCTGGAACTCACTCTGTAGACCAGGCTGTCCTGGAACTCAGAAATCTGCCTGCCTCTGCCTCTGAAGTGCTGGGATTAAAGGCGTGCGCCACCACCGCCCGGCCTCTAGTAACTTTCTACTAACTTTCCATGTGTCATGTCTCAACATTACAAGGTAGACAAGTTGAACCATCACAAGTCAGAGACCATATGCACTTTGAGCCAATGGGTTCTATGTCAGATCCTTAGTTAGCTACTTGCTCTTTTATTTATTAAGCAGTAAGAAGGCCTGGTTGTGTGCACATGTGTGTATGTGTGACTGTGTGTGTACCTGTGTGCATGAGCGTGTGTGTGTGTGTGTGTGTGTGTGTGTGTGTGTACAACTCACCATATAACCCCAAGTCTCAAATTCATGATCTTCTACCACTGCTACTGAGTGTCAGGACTACAGGCTCACGCCTCTTCCCACACCTGCTTTAAGTTACTATCATTGGTTTCTTTCCTAGTACCTTTTAGAAAGAACGGAAGCCAGGACACTGCTGCCGTGATGTAGGCTGCAACGTTAGGCCATCACTTTACATGTGTTTGGAAATGATGCACATGTTACATAAATTTGTATATAGAGGGGGGTGAGTCTACTTCCTGGTAACACTGTGAGAGTGTATTGCTACTGCAGGCTTTCCAATTCGTGCAGAAAAATCCAGGAAGTGGCTTATTCACACCTGTCTGTACCTCTAGTCTCCCAGAAGCACAGCAAGCAAGTTTACAACAGGTTCTGAAAATGTTTTTCAGAGGATTTTTTCTGCTGAAGGCTAGCCGAGTGAGCACTCGATTCCACTTTTAAGTCAACCAGAGGAGAAGCCGTTGTGTAGACACATGGGGTAGTCAAGTACCTGGCATACCGAGAATAATGCCAGATGTGGACTGTACAGAGAGATATGTAAGCCGTTGGCTACAGCGACTGGAAAGAGATAGAGGAGAAAGGTGGGTGAAGCTCTGAGGACGGCCTCATCCTTCAGATACAAACACAATGTCAAAAGAAATGCAGGAAGACCATTAACACAGCCAGCTGCCTTTCCTTAGCAGAGTGCAGAGCAGAGAGGGGCTGTCTCCAGCTGTCTCCACGGACCTGTTACCCGCAGTCTGCCCGTGTCCACCATGATGCCAGGCTCCTCGGCAGTGAACAATGGCCTGCCATCTTCAGAACTGATCTGAAAGTGCTGGCTCTGGACTTCTACCATCTGGGCACCTGAAAGACCAATCAGCACAGAGTATTAGCCATGTTTATGTGAGCTGCATTGATTCCTGGTTTTTACAACTCTGTGTCAACCACTACGGAACAAAGCACTTCCGTATTGTGTACCAGCTTCCGTATGTGTACTGGCTTCTGTATGTGTACCAGGGCACTCACCTCACAGCATCCCTACCACAGTAATAATACACAAACCCCAAAATTGGCTTTGGTGACAGATGTAGTTAGAAATTAAAGCTCACAATTTGCTCAATTTTCTTTTTCTTAAGAAAATCTGGTTTTACTTTTTTGATATTGTGGTTTGAATAGGTATGGCCCCATAGACTCATGTGTTTGAATGCTTGGCCCATATTAGGAGGTGTGGCCTTGTTGGAGAAAGTGTGTCACTGTGGGGGCAGGCATTGGGGTCTCCTATGCTCAAGCTATGTCCAGTGTGGCACACAGTCTCCATCTGCTGCCTGTGGATCCAGATGCAGAACTCTCATCTCCCCCAGCACCATGTCTGCCTGCATGCTGCCATGCTTCTGGCCGTGATAATGGACTAAACCTCTGACCCTGTAAGCCAGCCCCAATTAAATGTTTTCCTTTATAAGAATTGCCATTGTCATGGTGTCTCTTCACAGCAATAAAACCCAAACTAAGATAATAATCATGTACTTTTTTTTCCTATCTGGAGATTCAGGGCCACTAACATCTCTTATATATGTTATATTAATATTGACTCTTATAGAATGGAAATAACATTTTCTGACAAAAAAAAATAGTTAGGAAAATATAGGGCAACTTATTCGGTGCAGGCTCACTGCTTCCTTCATGCAAGAACGATGAAGTACACTGTGCATGGATCCGCTCATTTCCATGAAAGAGATGGCAGCCACAGAGGTGTCTCTCCAACTGCCTTTCATCCTGGGGACAATGCAGAGTGGGAGCACCCTTCAGCTGCTCTTTCTGACCACTGCAGTTGCTAATCTTGTCTTCCTGTCAAATCTGGACATTTTGTGGCAGTGTTAAGAATCCTTGTGTGACAGTACACATGTGGTTTCCTGGCCCATCTGTGGCACTCATGGCAACATTACAGTTTCGGGCTTCTCAGAACAGCACTGAGTTTGTCCCTATTCATAAGATGGGTTCCTGTGTTAGACCTCAATAAGAGCTAATGATGGTGGTCCCTCTATGAGGGTGCTATCCAGCCTCTTGGCAAGTTCTAGCTTCTTCATAGAAGAGTGAGGCATCTCCACAGACCCACTTAGACATCCCGTTCTGCCACAATACTGGTACTTATCAATCTCTGCCATTTTTTTCAACTTCCAGAAATTCACCTCTGTGATGCAGTGCTTAGCCCCACCCCCTTCTCCATATTTGGAAGTCTTTCTTCTACAAAGGCCTTAGAAGTTTTGCCTCAAAATTTGTTCTGTGTCCTCTGAGATTTGGCATTTAGACACCGAGCAGGTTCCAAGCTCTAGCAAGGGCTGCCACACGCTAGTGTGTTTTCCCATGGGCCACTCTCAGAAAATACATTGGTTATTTGTCTTGTTGCTGCAACAAGAGACCCAACAGAAGCAAGAAAGGTTTATTCCAGCTTCTGGTTCTAGGAGGTTGTGGCAGGAATTGGTTTGGGTCAGGAGCAAGAGGCACTGGTCACACTGCATTAGCAGGCAGGACATAGAGAGCAAACAGAATGAGGGGCTTGGCTGTAAAACCCCAAGTTTATCTACAGTGACCCACTCTCTTCAATGAGCTCTCACTTCCTAATGGCTCCACAACCTTCCAAAACAGGGTCACCAACTGGGGACCAAGTGTTCAAACACATCAGTCTATGGAGGACGTGATCCACTCACACCACGACACAGTGGTCCGTGGTCCCAGCGACACCTCTTCATATTGCTGATTCCGCCTGTCATGAGTCCCCATGGTTTGACTCCTCCCTGTCCCCATAAAACTGACAAGGCAGTTCCCTCCTCTTCCCAGGCTGCTCTCTATCCCCCAACCCATGAGAGGCTGCCCAGTCATTTGATTCCCCAACAAGCTGTCTTTCCACCCACGGAGTGAACTAGTTCTCACTGATAACTGTAAGCAGCTGAGATAAACATACTTTCTAGGAGAAAGGATTGCAGGTCCTGAAGGGGATAGCAACCCCACTGGAAGACCAACAGAGTCAACTAACCTGGACCCTTGGGGCCTTTAGAGACTGAATCACAAACCAAAGAACATACACAGGCTGGACCTAGGCCTGTCCACTCATATGTAGATGTGCAGCTTGACCTTCACGTGGCTCCTGAACAACTGGAGCTGGGGCTATCCCAAACAATGTTGCCTGTATGTGGGTTATGCTCTACTAGCTGGGCTGTCTTGATGGACTCACTGGGAGAAGAAACACCTAACTTTAAAGAAACTTGAAGTATTGGGGTATTGGGGAGTGATACCTAGAAGTCCCCACTTGCCCAGAGGAGAAAGGAATGGAGATGGGAGTTTGTGGGAGGGAGTGACCAGAAGGGGGACAGTGAGCAATCAAGATGTAGTGAATAAGAAAAAATAAAAAATAAATACATAAATAAAACATTTTCAGTGAGAAACTTTTTGCTTAAACCTGTGTAACTCCTGACTGTTTCTTGGAGGTGGAAATGGGAATCACATGTGTGGCAAAAGACAGAGTGCCACCATTGCAGGACACCGATGGAAGGAGGCCCGGGGCAGACACAGCGACAGAAAGGAGCTAGTCTAGGTCCATCCTAGTTGACTGTTCTTTTAGCTACCAGAATTTGAAAAGATTCCCCTTTCATCTGTAAATATAGAAAATATTGTGTTGTGGTTTGGGAGACTGCTCAGCAGACAAAGCATTTGCCCAGCAAATGTAAGGACCGGAAACCCCAGCATCCATGTAAGTGCACGACAGCCTGCCTGGGGTCTCAGCACTCAGCAGGCAGAGACCCCCAGCACCCATGTAAAGGCATGGCAGCCCGCTTGCGGTCTCAGCACTCAGCAGGCAGAGACGAGGGAATCCTGGAGCAAGCTGCCTAGCCAGGCTAGCCAAATCACTGGGCTTCAAGTGAGAGACCCTGTCTCCACGCTTAAAGTAGAAGGTGCTAGAAGAAGACACCCAGTGCCAACCTGTGGCCTCACACATAGTGTTCACGGGAGACATGAATACACATGTCCTCCAGCATACATGTGAGAGACATCCACACACGCATGCACAGCCCACACACATACAGTCCCTTGGGGGAAAGGACTGAAGGCGAACAAAATACATTTTATGCTATTCTCTAAGAACTAATCTTTTAAAACACGTAAATAAGAAATTTTGTTGTATATGTGTTCATTTCTGTATTTTTTGTATAACAGGTTCAAATTTATAAAAATAAATTGTAGACTTTCATGAAGCATTCATATAGATTTACCAGCTCTCAACCATATCATTTCTGTATTAATACGTAAGATTGTTCCCCATTAAATGTTCCTCACAGATTATAAAAAAAAAGAAAAAGTTTCCCTTCCAAACATCCATTTTCCTACCTATAAAGCACAGGTACTTTATCAATATCCAAACACCCTGGTAAATTACATTTAAAAAAAAAAACACCAAGAACAAGCAAATAAGTAAGCAGTTTTTACGGATCTGGAAAGATCCCCTGCCCATTGTGTGTTATTACATATCTCCCGTGTGTTGTTATTTGACCAATTTTGTTATTTGGAATCCAGGACAGACACATTCAACAAATGCTCACTGAGTGAATGAGAAAAAACGAGCAACGCCCCTCAAACATCTGAAGCCAGCAGCGGGTTACGGAATTTAGAGAATGATGCTAAGAGGCCTGCAGTGGGGACCTGGCATTTGCCTAACTGAAGACAGACTGGCTGCCTTTGAAAACCACAGCCAAGTGGATGGGAGCTGGGGAAGAGCTGGACGCTCCGTACGCTGCAGTCACTGTGCCCTGTGCCAGTGATGGGAGGAGATACATTGGAAAGCAGGGCTTGGACCAAGGAAGGGTATGAGGTAGAGAGCATGGGAAGGGCAGGGAAAGGGGGAGAATAAGAGAGAAAGGAGAAAGAGATGAGAAGGGATGGAGAGAGTGTGGATATACCTCTGGCTCTGGGCCAAGGCCTCTGTTCTCTTGGGCCTAGCTAACTTGGTCACTGGCAGATATATAGTCTATTGAATATAGTCTAGCCCTAACCTTCAGAGGAGGCCTCTACTGCCTGGAACTGAAATAATTTTGATGAAAATATCAGAGGCTGGGGAGGTTCTCAGTGGGTAAACCACTTGCCGTGCACTCAGTGAAGACCCAAATCGCCAGCTAGCATTGACATAAAGCTGGGTGAAGCAACTCAACTCATGCATGTAATCCCAATGCTGATGGTGTGGAGTCAGAGGCATCCCAGAATTCACTGGCCCTCCAGTCTAACCAAATGAGTGAGCTCAGGTTCAGTGAGAGACCTTGTCCTCAGGAGGAAGACAGCAACAGTTGGCCACCTGCCTCCACACTCACACGCATACACACACACACACACCCCTACACACATACACACTCACACACCTCTACCTCTTGGTGCTAACTGTTCTCTATGAACAGCATGAAAGCTAGAAGGCTCATGTTTTATTCTAAATAAACTTGCAGTTCTTTAGAAGAAACATCTGTCTGTTCAGCACCGTCCATGGACCTGGAGCCAGGGAGTGCCTGTGAGGATGGTGGACTCACCCACTTTCACCCGGCCTGTGACCTTTCCTTCTGAGTTGCGAGCACTGACTGTCACGTTCTGAGTTGACTGCAGAAGCAGAGATGAGTCCTGGAAAAGATTTACAAAATTAACAAAATACACCTTTATATTTGCATATAGTTAATATTTACATTCTATATCACTACACACACACATATATTTTACTGCAAATGTATAGGATCCCATTATATATTTATGTGTGTGTGTATATACATATATACATATATATATTGACTTTCAGTAAAAATAAAAAACTCAGATTTACATTATTTTCAGGGTATAAATATATTAACTTTTAAAAATAGGTTACAACAATCTTTTGAGTTGAAAACGGTGCTCCTACCATGTTAATTAGTTGTCAAGGCAAACGGGTTTTAATGAGTATTGTACCTTTGCCAAACTCCCCATAGTGTTTGTTGTCAGTGTTATTCATCTCTGAGGCATTTGTAGGAGAGAAGTCAGAGAATAGTTAGTCTACAAGAAATTCCACGCTGCTTACTGTCAAAGTGCAAAGGTTTCTCCCAATAAAATAAAAACCCTGACACAGAAAGACAAGTACCAACGTGGTCTGAAGAAGACGGTCACTTAGGAGGTAGGGAGGCTGGAGGAGGCTATCAGTGGGTATGAGTTACGGCTCAGCAGGAACCAGACGCTGCGGGTGCTGTGATGCAGCAGTTAACAGCCTAACAGTTCACATTGCAGCAGGGATGCACTGCACAATTCAAAAAGCTGGAAGACATCACTGTTAATGCTTCCACAAAAAAAGAAATGATAAATTTTGGTGGAAATATGCTTGACCTAGTTCCAACATTACCCAATGTAATTATGTGGTGAAAACATCCCAAGGTATTCTTTAAAGTATAAGTCTTGGGGAGGTGAGATGTCTCTGTAGATAAAAAAGCTTCTCGTTGCAAGACTGACCACCTGACTTCCACCCCTACATCCCATCATGGAGGCAGAGCAACAACTTCCAAACATGGTCCCTTGCCAACACACACACACACACACATACACACACCAATAGTAAATAAAATGTTTTGAGAAATATGTAACGTGTGTTTCCTGGTGCTTCATGAGTGTGTGCTTGAGAGCAGGGCCACCATGACTGTGCACACTCAGGTCCTCATGCTCATGAAGTAGGCGTTACCAACTGAGCCATCTCCCCAGTCCCACACACTGCTTTAGAGAGCGCTACGAAGCCAGCATTAGAAGCCAGAGCAACGTTCATGAAGAAGACATTCTTTCAGCTCAGCACTGTAGATCCATATTGAATGGCAAACTCTTCAGACCGATGGGGAAGCTCATCCTCTAGGACTTTATAGAAAACCGCTCCCTAGAAATGCATAACTAACGCATTGGCTCCCACTGGTTTCTGAGGGGCAGATCAGTTCTGCATACATTGGTGTTGTTACAAATTGCCGCGCACAGCTAAGTTCATTGTTTCTGTATTTTATGTCCTGGCTGACATCGATGTCACATTGTGAGCCCTTAATATGTGGTTGGTTTTCTGACTTACTTTCTAATTGTATTCCCTGTTCTTCTAAAGCATTCTGAAAATGGCAACCTGATAAAATATAATGAAAGTTGTTCGTTCTAGAAGGTTCCATTTGCTATGATCTATTTACCTGACTTTAGTCTCCAGGTCCTGAGGGATGACTTGGGAAAGTGGGGAGAATAAGCTCTCATATTTTAATTTATTCAGACCTGACTTTCTAACAAAAAAACATGTGGTAATTTTCCTTGTCCTCA
This sequence comes from Arvicanthis niloticus, assembly GCF_011762505.2. NCBI lineage: Eukaryota > Metazoa > Chordata > Mammalia > Rodentia > Muridae > Arvicanthis > Arvicanthis niloticus. The sequence goes on along the minus strand of NC_047660.1, from coordinate 58,075,789 downwards.
TACAGCAGAGTTCTTAACATTTCCAAGTATGTATTTCAAGTAGTCTAACATTTCCTATGGTTAATGTGAGTGCACTGCAGGGATACACTCATATCTGATTCATGCATGAATCAGCCACAGTTACATATCATCTGCTTATGCTCCTCTGGCCAGCAAGATTCCTAGAAGTAATACGACACAACCCTTGGTAAGACTTCACCTAAGTTCTGCCCACCGTAGAACCTCTCCTTTGTGTCAGTACTGACTATGACTCCTGAAGTGCTCTAATAGACCAGAGTATGGCAAACATGGTTCTGGCAGGCCTTGCCCTTCCCCTATTCCCTCTGCCTGTTAGATCACATTCCTAAAGCTAGCCACCAAGGTCTATTCCCTTATTTGGCCACTTCTTCCCCCTGAGGCTAACAACCAGGTTCTAGCTATCAAAGCATTGAAGTCAATCAAAAGACACCTTTAGCTCACCTAATTAACATACCCAATCAAAACAAAGCATCCTAGCCAGGTGGGAGGGGTGAGAGAGGGAGGGCCTCCCTTTCCCACCATAAAACGCCATTTGCCTATGAGTCCTGTCTGTCTTCTCTCTATCTGGAGGCAATGCTTTGTCCCTCCAGGTCAAATATCCCTCCCCCTACCCTATTCTTCTTCCCTTCTCCTTTGCCCTCTATCTCCTTTGTATCTTGCTCCTTGTCTCTGTCCTTCTGGGGCAAGTAAGTTTCCTTTTGCTGAGAACTTGTCTGGGGGTGCACTGTGCTGATACCGGTCCTTACAAGTCTCATCCTGCATCTGGTAGGATACCCTGGTGGATGTTCTGACGGCTCTTTGGGAATAGCTTTACCTCGGTCTCTGTGACCCTTTTTCAAGTTCATGACTGGTGTGGAGCTGCTTGTGGCAGGTCTCAGGCTCACAAACCTCTAAGTAGCACAACTAATCCAGAATGTCTGTATGACTGGAGTTTCTCCCGAGATCCTCAGAGAGGCCCGAGTGCCATGAAGCAAAGCTGTTGAAGTGCCATGAAGCTTGCACCAGTGGAGGGATGGTCAATTGTTCTGGGTAAAGATGGTTTAATCCTAAATTACTTTATTTTTATGAGCTAAATTGCTGAAGCTACTAAACTCAGAGCAGAAGCATTTAAGAACAAAATCTTTATAGTACGTGTTCTGTAATTTTAGTCTACTGTCCAGTAACGCATTATCAGAACATACCGTGAATGTTTGCACACACCTACTTGCTAAAAATCCCCTCTGAAAAACAGAATTTCTGTGCTTAACTGTTACTTATTTTTCACAGATTATGTAAAACACGATCTTCTTACCACTCTGGAGCGTATTTCTTTGACGTACAGCGGAAATAAAAATTCCGACTCCCCTTCCAGCCGAAGACCATCTGCTGTAACATGCAAGTGACCCATTCCTATCTGGTAAAAAAAAAAAAAGAGAGACAGGAAGTTTCCATTGTTTTATCTTTTGCTTCATCTTAATGAACTAAAATTACACATGCATCTTCATACATCCCTTTCGACTTTCTGTATTTCTCCTAAATGTCTATTTGAAACTTTGGTTGCTTATTTTCGGCATTTATTTTTAAAAAAATTTTTATAAGTACTAAGATCTATTTGAGAGATGTGTATAAGATTTAACAAGTAATTTTATAATAAACACCTAAGACCCGTGATCATATTAAAAAAAATAAAATCTTACTATAACTGTTTAATTTTAAGGATGTTGATGATTGATTGATTGATTGATTGATTGATTGAGGCCACAAATGTGCCATGTTGTCTGTGTAGAGATCAAGGGACAATTTTCAAAAGTTGACTCTCTCTCTCTCTTGGCCATGTGTGTCCCAGGAATCAAACTCAGGTTGTCAGATGTCGCCAGTCCCTTTGCCTCCTGAGATGATATGTAAAGAACAGAAGTCCTGAGTGAATGTGTATGTTTGGTAGCCACTTCAAGAACTCAGTGCACAGACAGACCTATGGGAGGGTCACAGCCTTCCTCCAGGCAAGGATCTGAATACACTGGCAGAGCCACCCTCTCTGGTTCTTATCCAGATGTTGACACTGTGCAAAACCCAGCCACTGCAGTTTCCCCTCCCAAATAATTGCAACCTGAGACTTCTCCCCCACTGAGACCTCCTATGGGGACAAGATAACCCCTCCCCTGTGCAGTGCACAATGGACCACTGAAGGGGTGTGGTATACTTGGTGCTGCTCCAGCAGAGTGAACACAGCTCATCCATCCCAGCTTTTCTGAACATGTCTGTCAGTCTTCATTCCCTCAGCACCTTAGTCAGGCTTCCAGGACCAAGTTGTGCTGGACCTAACACCTTGACTCTGCTTTCTAATTTTTAAATAAAGATATAAGAAGATGGAATCTTCCGAGGCATACAGACAGTTCTTGTAGTTTTAGCCCACAAACATATATACTTATACCAGCACAATAGGATTCACATCCCTCAAGACATCCTAAACATCCTTTTTAAGAGTGCATGTTCACTGTGTTCTTGATGAACATTTATTGGAGAACTTTAACTGAGAAGCACTTTCAGGAAGAGAGAAGTTGGTGTCCCAGGGGCTGTGTTCCCCAAGTCTACAGTCAGAAAGGGCCAGTAAGCCAAAGACAAAGAGATCACAATGACCACCATGCTGTAAAACCATCTGGGGTTACTCAGCTTCACTCCCTGTGCATTCCTGACCACACGCGGCCACTTCTTCCTTCAGTGTGGGTAGCCTTGGAAGGACCATATTACACACAGCACTGATTTCCATGTTCTGAAGCACGCACTGGGTGCTGGTCATCAAGGTCATTCTTATCCCTGCCATCCTTGTCATGCATTCCACCCAAGAATTCAAAAAAGGCTTCCACATTGACTGAATGGGCATTACCAACTTATTTCTCACATTTCACAGAGGCCCAGAGTAGAGGAGGCAGCAGCCTCGCTGCTGAGATCTGAGTAGAGAAAGTCTAGGAGAATCCATGATTAGTACGGCTTTATGACCTGAGACAGGAGCACTGTGTTGGGATGAGCAGTCCCACTGTCCTCATCCCCCTGAACACTTGATGGAGACACAAATCATGTTATGGAGTAAACATCTCTCCATAGATTTCAGAAGAAACTCCTTAAAGAATATAGTTTTTTCTTTCTATAGTGTTAGAGATAGTTATATGCCAGTTTACAGGTGTCTACCTCTGCTTTTTAGCTGTTGCATGCCACCCCATAGTATGAATGCAACATCTCCTTACTGTTTTTATTGTTTAAGAATTTCATATATGCATACTGCATTTTGGTAAAAATCTATCCCTTTCTCTCCATTCCTCTCTCATCCTTCTCTACTTTTCCTTTCCAACTTCGTGTGCTCACAGAAGACTTTAATCTATTATTTTACTTGAATGGGAGGGATGCTGGATTATAACGTTTCCGCCCAAATTGTATAAAAATAGAACAAACATCCCAGTGCATTTGCTAGGCCCAGGGAGTGGCACTATTGGAAAGTGTGGCCCTCTTGGAGCAGGTGTGTCACTGTAGGTGTAGGCATTAAGACCCTCACCCTAGCTGCCTGGAAGCCAGTATTCTGCTAGCAGCCTTCAGATGAAGATGTAGAACTTTCAGCTCCTCCTGCACCATGCCTGCCTGGATGCTGCCATGTTCCTGCCTTGATGATAATGGAGTGAACCTCTGAACCTGTAAGCCAGCCCCAATTAAATGTTGTCCTTATAAGAGTTGCCTTGGTCATGGTGTCTGTTCATAGCAGTAAAACCCTAAGACACACCTACTCCTAAAAAGGTCATCTAACCTTTCATTTCTATTCATGCTCTAGAATTAGAAAATATTTATTGAGGACCTAATTGCATCCAATAAACTGGGATATGGATAAAGAAGCAAAAAGTACAATATCCTATTGGTTCCTAAGTTTTTTTATGGCAAAAATGAGATTTTACAATAATGTAGCCAATTAAAGGCATATTGGAGTTTCTGAGAACTGCATTGTGGGACTTAGCTGACTTAAAAGGGTGAGTCTTCAGGGGTTTTGTTTAATGGAATGTGAAGGATAAATTGTGTCATAGATTATACAGAGAAAACAGGTTTGAGACTCTTAACAGCCCAAAACACAAAGAAAGCCTGGTGTGTTAACTGGGTTCTGAGTTCAGGCAGAAGATACCATGCCTGGAAGGAAAGGTGGTCGCTCAGGCAGCTGTCCATGGTGCCTATGCCTTCTTTATCTTCATAACATCATTACTCAGAGGACAAATGGTACCAGCTGGCAAGTTGAAGACACAGGCTATAACAAAAAGCCTATTTGTATCATCAGACATCAGTGATCACCGGGTTTGTACTGGTGACCCCAGAGACTATGGTGCATATCTGCTGCACGCGGTGAGGTTTATCTGTCTCATCCAAACTCAACCTTGAGGGTATCCTGTCCCCTTAAACAGAGAATGGCATTTGCCAGACACAGTCTGTTCTCTGTTTCAATACCATCCTGGTAACAGTAACACTTAAATCAAAACTTTCAATTTGCTGTTTAGAATAATAAACTATAATACTCTTTAGAAAGACATAAATAGCCTGGGAAGAAGTCAAGATGATAGTTAAAATTCCAGAGTACCATAGTTGTTTTTTTTTTTTTTTTTTTAAATCTTAGATTTCATCCTTTTGAAAGGCAATGAGAAGAGGCAGAGAGTTGATGGCGTTTATGTCAGACCAACAGCATGGGATGACGGTTGGGCTGGGCATTGTACAGGCAGAGTGGAGGAGGGCAGGCCATTCTCCAGTGCCAGCACAGTCCTGGAAAATGCCATCAGATTAGTGGCAAAGGGCTGCTAAGTGAGGCCACCACCCAGGTTAGACAGTTTAGTGAGGAATCAAGAACTCAGAGGCTGAGCGCGCAGCTCAGTGCTTGGCATGTGCAAAGCCCTGGGTCATGTCCTCAGCATAAAGGAAGAAGATAAAAAACGTAAGGTGACGAGGGAGGGAAGGTCACTCCTTCAGTCTCTGTTCCGGGTCGCACCACATTGCCTCTCCTTTTTATGTGCTGCCTCCTGCAGGCACTGACTGGCACTGTGCCTCTTCCCTGGCCAGTTCCATCAGATGCCTGTCTCCAGCTGAAGGCATTGCAATGGGCAAAAGAGTCTTAACATATGCCAATGAGCAAGCCACTGAAGCGTGATATACGGACTAATTTTCATATAATTATTGCCATGAGATTTTCAAAACACAACGTCTCCTCCTCCTTTAAAAGGACAAAACTCTAGTTGTAAAATACAGAAAGAACATCCTGACACTTTGGGAATAATTTGCAGTTTGTCTTGACTTTTATCTTTCAAGTTTAATGAAGGAGCAAAGATTGACCGAGGAATATAATCCTAGTAGCTCATATGACACCTCTTCTATTGGATGAAGCAAACCATAGACCCGCCCCCACACACAGGCCTCACACTCAAGGTTACAGGGGATGTATCCCAGCAGATCCAAGTAAGTTATTAAGATGGAAATAAAGGTATTTAAAAGTAAAGGTTTGTAACAATGTAAAGGAATTTAGTGGCTATTATGATAACCATCTAATTGATTCTATAATTCTGTTCAGAAAATCATAAAGTTAGGATTCAATACAGATTTTTTTTTTAGTAATAAAATAAAGGTTTTATGTGATTAGGAATCTGGGTCCACAAAAATAAGAAACTAATACTTAATTAAAACCCACGCGCAAAGTATACGTGCATAAAATCATCAGCTTTATACCGGAAAGGACCACAGAATCATTTGTTATGTCAAGTGCCTTAGAAAAGAAGAAAGTTGTGGTGATTTGACTGAGTATGCCCAACAGGCTCAGGAAGTAGAATCCGTGGTCCTCACCCAGTAGGTGGCGCTGTTTGAAGCGGTTTAGGAAGTGCAGCGTTGCTGGAGAGACTATGTCACTGGGGATGGGCTTTAAGATGCTTTAGCCTTCCTCACTTACTTCCAATTCAGTCTCTACGTTTGCTGTTGAAGATGTGAACTTCTAGTTTCCTGCTCTGGCTACGACACCTGCCTGCAGCCATGATAATGCCTCACCATGATAGTGGAATCATATCCTTCCGGAACTATAAACCCAAATAAAATATTCCTTCTATAAGTTGCCTTGGTTATAGTGGTTATTCACAGCAATAGAAAAGTAACTAAGGCAGAAGCAAGAGGCACTGAGGTAAATACTTCATTCAAGCTTTCTCACAGAGTTGGTACAATTTTCTTTGAGAGTTTTGATTTTTACTGCATCTCCTGTTAACTGTCACATTCTAAAACATGTCATCACACCTCTGAAGGTGCACATGGTTATTGAAAAGAGTCCCAGAGGGCCCTCTGAGGGGTTTCAATCACCTCAACATAGAAGAGGCTCTGGCTTGATGTGTGCTAGAGAATGGAAGGACCTGGCTATCCCCCACTGCTGGTGGTCATGGAGATTTTGAGAGTTGTGAGTGGGATTTTAGAAGAAACACAGAGGTGATTGGGGGGTGTGGGTTGCTAGGTGTTGACTTCAAAGTTACATGCACATTGGGTAAGTGTTCTTCACTGAGTTGGACTTCCATGCCAAATACACAGACACTTTTGGCTTTTTGAGACAGTCTCATGTTGCCTAGGGTGTCTGTGAACTCATTATATACCTGATTGCTTTGAGCTCCAGATCCTCCTGCCTCCTCCCACTATGTTCCGGGATGACACATGTGCATCACCATGTCTGGCTTAACTGTAGTATCTGGATGCTCTCCCGGGATCACTATACACTCACCAAAGCCTTGTATTAACATGTAGGCGGAGCAGTATGGGTACAGAGGCAGGAACTCAGGCCCACATACATGCAAGCAAACACTGTAGCACTGAGCTGCAACCCTAAGCACACACTGACTTTGTTAATGTCCATTTACCTAATTGGCTTATCTTATATAGTAACTACCATGGAATCTTCTAGCACCTCAGTGCTCAGCATTAGTTGTTACATTTCCCAAGTATTTGCAGTCAACAGTAATTGTGTGCACTGGTGTTTTATGACAGCCATAATTTAATCACTGACTAAGCTGTCTTTCTCCTGATTTCCCTTTTTCGTTTGTCTTGGTATTAATGGTTTTTTGTTTTTGTTTTTTTGTCATTTTTGTTTTAAGTAGTCTCACTCTGTAGCTCTGGCTTGTCTTGAATTCTTGACTCTCCAGGCTTGCAACACTGAGATTACTGACCCACATCACCAGCCTAGAAAGATCTCCAGGTGCAATGTGTTAGGTCCAGAAGCACTACACAGAGACCACCACTCACATATGCAATTAGCAAGAGTGTTTTTATTTCACAAAAGCAAGGAGCTTGCATGCAGAAATCAGCCTCTTACAAAAAAAATGGCAACAACCACAGACAAAGGCATGAAGCCTGGGGGAATTTTAGCTAGGGTTAGGTAATCTAAAACTTCATTGGTGGGTTCCAGGAATGTTATAAGGGGAGGTTGATTTGCTTGTGTCCAGGTGGTCAGTGGACTGCTGTCCTGTGTCATGAACATTTAACCACAGAATAAGATACCCATACCATCTAAGGCTGCCCAGCACAGCATTCTGAAATAAGATATTTCCCCATCCTTTTGGTTATCTCCGGGCTGTTCTTTGGATGAGGGATTTTATGACCTTGTTCCTGGAATTTATAGCCTGTTTCTGGAGTTAGTGACTTTTGGCATAGCTGGGACATTATTAGACAGTCACCCTAATAAAAAGGGGACATTGGCTTATATATGAATGTAATAATAATAATAACAACAACAACAACAAATAAACCCAATTCAATTTGTTTGGTAAAGACCCAGAGTAAGACTGCTGGGTCACCGTAGCAGTAAAGTTTTTAACTCTTAGTGGCTGGCAAACGCTTGCCATAGTGGTTACACCATTTTGCACAGCCACCAACAATGGATCAGGTTCCAATTTCTCCATTTTCTTGCCAAACATTGTTCTTTTTTTAAAAAAGAAAATATGAACAAAATTATTCTTTGTTTTGAAACAGAACAATAGCCACCCTGGTAGGTGTGAAGTACTCTGAGTATGGTCTGAGTATGGTTTGATTGGCGTTTTTCTGATCATTAGTGACACTGAGCAACTTTTCATATACCCGTTAGCCATTGTTGGCTTCTTAAAGAACTTTCACCAGGGCCTGCGACTGTCTTCCAAATTGGATTATCACTATTTCTGGTATCGAGCTGCCAGAATTACTTATGTATTTTAGACTTTAACCCTTTATCACATATGTGATTTGTAAATATTTCCTCCAGTCTCCAGGTTGTCTTTCTATGCTCTTGATTTTCTCTTTACTACTCAGAAGCTTTAAAACTGACATCATCCTTCCTGTCTCCGACTGATTTTTTTGTTTGTTTGTTTGTTTGTTTGTTTTTTCAAGACAGGGTTTCTCTATACAGCCTTGGCTGTTCTGGAACTCACTCTGTAGACCAGGCTGGCCTTGAACTCAGAAATCCGCCTGCCTCTGCCTTCCAAGGGCTAGGATTAAAGGCGTGCGCCACCACTGCCCGACTGCAGTATCTTTCTTAAGAAAACAAAGTCACAGGCATGCTGAATCTAACAGAACAATTGTTAATGATATTCTATTTTATACCTACAAAACAGAAATAGTACCTATTAAGATTTTCTCAGAATAGAAAAAAATTAAAACACGAGTTAGTAAACAATTTGTGGTCTTACAGCTATGATGTTTCCAAAGCAAAGACTCAATCAAGCTCAAGCCCATGAGAACAAAGAAGACAATGGCGACTTCAGATCCACCTCGTGCAGGTCACAACCTGCACCCTCGCCACATTCGATATATGAGGTGGTTTTCCTCCCACAGGAATGTGTCACTGATGGCGTGCAGGGTCTTTAACAGAATGAGACATGCTACCATCACATTTATGGGCTCAGAAGATAAGAAATACAAAGCCCTAATCCACAGAAGGTGCTGGGCTTTCACGAGAAAGTTGAGTAGTGTCTGGCCTTTCTATCTGCAGTGGAGCATCAAAGCCCAGCACCTCTATTGTTTAATGTTAAATATACTCATATTTGTAACCTTTACTTACATATAATTTATAATAATTTCTAATATATGTATTATAAGTACAATATATACAAATACAATACAAATATACAATATTTGTATATAATATATTGGATATACAATATAATACAAATATAAAATACAAATAATAAACATATTCAATAATGCTTCTTAAGCTGTATTTTAATTTTATGAGTATATTGCCAGAATGTGCAGAAATACAAGTGTTTATTATGTGAAGTGAGTAATGGTAGCTATTGGCTTAAACCATGGTATGACAGAAACAAAGGCATAGAAAATATAGGGCTCGTTAGGGCACTTCACACTAAACCTCACACTATAGCTATCACTCTTGCTTGGGAAGAGTCTGGCCACACACCACACCCTCAGCTGCCTGAAGAAAACATACTGACTAAACTGTGATGTTCCTCACAGTAGTACTTTTTTCTCAGTGGATCTATCTTGCCAAATTAATGTATGTTAAATGAGAACCGCATCCCAGAATGCACAAAACAAGGGCTTCTTGTGACATCGCTTAACGGTTGAGCACTTGCCTAACACGTGGAAGGTCTTGTGCTCTATTCCCTGCACCACAAAATAAACAAAATGTACACAAACTATGAAGCCAAGTAAGCTTGTGCAATTATTTTTAACATATGGAACTATTTAGAATAGAATAAATTCTATAAAGCTGCTCGTATTTTATTTACTAAATCTGTTGTGAATATTGAAGTCTTTGCACACACATTTATGTGCATCAGAACAGAGTGTTGAAAACATGCAAATGTTGCATCGCTCTGGCTTGAGTGTGGTTTAAGTGTGTCCTCCAAGGCAGTGGTTCTCAACCTGTGGTTGAGACCCCATGTGGGTCAAATGATACCTTCACAGGAGTCACCTAAAACCATTGGAAATGACAGATATTTACATTATGATTCATAACAATGGCAAAATTACCATTATGAAGTAGTAACAAAAATAATTCTATGGTTAAAGGTCACCACAGCCTGAGGGACTGTATTAAAGGGTTGCAGCATTAGGAAGGTTGAGAACCACTGCTCCAAAGGCTCCTGTGTTGGCAGCTTGGTCACAGGGGTGGCAGCTTTCTGGACTTTTGAGAGGTCACGGAAGGCCCTTGAGTCAATGGCAACTTGCACTTGAGACAGTCTGAGATATTGGTCTGGGGCCTAGTTGGCTCTCACGGGAGGGTCGTGACAAATCCCCAGCTCGGCCCCACCCAGTCTTGCTTTTTTGTCTGCTGATTGGATTCTTCCTGCCATGTGCATTCTCATACTCACTCCCCCCCACCCCCAGGCATCCTGAGGTCCCCATCAGACCTGAACCTAAGCTCTTAAACTGTCAAAATTATGAGCTGAACAAACAAGCCTCTTACAAGCCTCTTCTTTAGATTAAGCCATCAGCTTTATGTGACATTTCTATAAACTCCCTACCCAGAGGCTTGGGGAACACCAGCGGAGAGGAGGCAGAGTGTGAGCTGGAGGGTGGGAGGGGTCAGGGAAAGCTCTTGGGCAAGGCACACCGCTTAGACTTGGAACACATGGTAGTTGTGATTATCTGCACAAGATTAAGCCAGCCAAAATTCTGCCATAGACAGGTAGACGATCTCTGGACCACAACCCTTACTATGGAGCTAGTCAATGGATAAGAATCACTCTTCTTAGAGGCTGTGGCCACTGGACGTCAGATGTCCCACTCTCCAGTGGATGGTCCCACACGCCTGCACTTGTGGGCAGCACGTATTGGATTTACTGAGTTTAAAAAATAATGACTTGAAATTGGGAGTTGGGTCTGTTAGAGAGATATGGAGAGAATTATAGGAGGGAATAGGGGTAAATATGGTCATATTTTAATATATACATATTTAATGTATACATTGTCTAGAATAAAGAAAAACTAAATGAAAAACAAACAAAAATCCTCTTATTTAAAAACAAATAAATACTTGCTTCAGGTATTTCATTACAGTAATTTAACTTAGACGAGAGCAGGCAGGCAAACGCTGAACTATAGGACTGATGGCATCAGGAAGATACAGTTCTATAGATTTTAATCTGTAAACAACCACTAAGACATCTTGACAGAATCAGCCACAAATTCAAGATTAGAATTTTCCTACCCCATATAGATAATGACTAATGGAAAATATAATGCAATAAATTTTAAAAAAATCTATACAGTATAATTTACAATGAGTCAGTGAAAGCAAAAAACAATGTCATTTAGCTACTGAAATCCTGACATAGATAGGAAACGTCTATCCATGCACTATCAAGGGAATAATCCAGCGAACACATCAGGAGCATGTTCAGTAAAGGGCCATACTCACTGGAGAAAACCACATCACTTTCAGAATCCAGATTGTGAGTGCGAGATTCACGACAAGGATGGTGAGCAGGAGAAGAACGAATAGGTATAGGCAGCGCTTCCTCCATCCGTAAATGCCGATCTTGTAGACGTGCTGGTTCTCTGGCCTCTCTATGAGAGTGCCCTCGGTGACCGTAGTGTACTGTTCTCGAACCATCTTCTACGGGAGGGGAGGAGGGAGAGCACAGACCTTAGTTGTCAGTACTGATATATCATGAGTCTAGAAAACAATTTTACCCAAGACCAGAAGCCAGATATGGTGTGCACACCTGCAATCCCAGAGCTCCGAGGGGGGAGGGGCGGGGAGCGGGGGTTCAAGGGAATCCTTAGTTTCATAGTGAACTCAAGGTCAGCTGTATAAGTCTCTATCTCAAAGGAAGAACAAATGAGAGAGACGGGGCAGGGGGATATAATTACATTGAAACATGTCGTACTGTTTCAACCACAGGAAGATATTTAATTTGTCATTTAAAATAATTTGGATGTGACCAATTCACTTAAAATCCAGTGGCCTTATTTTCAGATTTTAATCAATTACACACACATACCACACACATACCACACACACACCACACACAAACCCCACATACACATCACACATACACACACACACCATGCACATACACACACACCACATATAACACAAACCCCACATACACATCACACATACACACACACCATGCACACACACACACACCACATATAACACACATACTATACACACACCACACATCACACACACACACACCTCCACACACACCCCACACACATACACACACACCATACATGCATACACCACACACACACACACACACCATACACACACACCACACACACACCACACACACACACCACATACACATACCATACAAACACACATATCATACAATATCATACACACACCACACACACACCATACACACACCACACACACATACCACACACACATACCACACACATACCACACACATACCACACTCACACCCCACACAGACACACACACACACACACACACACACTCTATGGCTTTCAAAACTCTACTGAGCTGAACTTGACATTGAAGCATCCTTTAAGTCAAGTTATCAAATAGAAAAAAAATTCAAGTTGGCAACCATATATTTTTAAATCTAATTACTCAATTTGATTCTGAATAGCTATATTATGTCTTCTCCCAACTAAATTATTCAGAAGTATAAAATATTTTTAACAAGATGCCTACTACACCCATTTTTGCTAGAACTGAATCCCAAACAGGAGACGTGTTCCTGGTGAGTTGTGCACAGGTGGCAGGCTGTGTCCCGAGGAGTCCCTGTAAAACCCAAATGAAAAGGACCTCACCAATCCGTGGAGAACTGCAGACGCACCCCAAATCACTCACGAGAAACACAACTTGATGCAAATTGCAAGAGGTTTACTGGCTAGCCAGGGCTGTCTTTCCTTCAAGCCCGCGCAGGGGCAGCGGAATTCAGCAGCAGAACAAAAGAAGTTTACAGCTTTTAAGGGGGCATCTACAAACCAGGTGGGGGTGGAGTTAGGGAAGAGGGAAGGCTGAGAGTGGAGTTAGGGAAGGGGGAAGGAGGGAGAACAGGTCACTAGGTCATGGATACATTTGATCTCAAATTCCTAAGATGCATGGTGTGTCACTTTATAATTGGCTATTTCGAAGTAGTTTCACACTATATATCATGAGCTCCAGTTCAAGGGGGTCAGGCTTATCTCAAACTTTTAGCATCCTGGCACCAACTGTCTCAGGGCTGTTAGTTCAAAGCCCGGCCAAGCTAATCTCGGGCCCATAGCATCCTGACACCATGAATCTTAAGATTTGTTTAGTTAGGGCCATCTGTTCAAATGGTCAGCTAATTTCCTGGGACTGAGGCAACACAGTGTTTGACTTACAGGTTTTTATGTCTTTGCTTTAAAAGTAGGGTTCAGGGGATCAACTTATGATTTTTCTATCTTTCATCCCCAGGCTCACTGCACTCACAGGCACTTCTAGAAGGAGGAAAGTGGACACGTACCTTCCTTGGTCACCGTCACCTTTGCATCCGTATCTCTCACATAATCGATGGCATAGACCCACTTCCCTAGGCCAGCCCGTGTGCTACACACCAGCCTTCAGGAGCTTGGAGACACCCCTGCTTCCCCCTCATTCGAGCTGCATTTCCCTGGACCAGCTCCACTACTGTTAAGCACGCCTGTTGTTAAATTTGCACCAGCTGTGCTACTTACTTATGGGTTTGGTGTGGTGTGTTGTGTTGTGTTGTGTCTGTCAAGACCCTTTGTGGCCCTGGTTGGCTTCAAATTCATGCAATCCTCTGGCCTCTGCCTCCTAAGTGCTGGGATTACAGCCATGAACCGCCGTGCCCCATTCTTATCGTTAGCACCAAGTTTTATAATCACCTCTTTAATATTTTTGCCTAACTTGTTACCTGCTGATGTCAGCTGCATCATATTAAAAAAAACTTTCAAAAAAAAAAAAAAAAGTAAAAAAACTTTCTCCAGGTGCTGGAGAGATGGCTCAGTGATTAGCACACCCACTGCTCTTCCTGAGTTCAATTCCCTGCCCCCACATGGCTGCTCACAACTGGCTGATGCCCTCTTCTGGTGTATAGATGTAAATACAGACAAAGTATCCGTACATAAATACATAAATAAATAAATCGTTTTTAAAAGTTTGGCTCTCCTTTAAAAGAAAGAAAGAGAGAGAGAGAGAGAGAGAGAGAGAGAGAGAGAGAGAGAGAGAGAGAGAGGGGGAGAGAGCAAGCAAGCGAGCGAGCGAGCAGGCCATTCTTCTTAGAAGCATGAGTTGAATGACCAGGTAGCATACAATATAAATAGCATTAAAAATTATACTCCCAGTTAGCCATCCTTCAAAGTAAGTTGGTGTTATATCTAACTATTATTGACTTTAAATGCATTGCTCAAATATTAATATCAGGTTTTGGGGGGGGCTATTTTTTATTTTTTTTATTGGACATTTTATTTACATTTCAGATGTTATCCCCTTACCCACTTCACCCTGCCCAGAAACCCCCTATACCATCCCCCCTCCTCCTGTTTCCATGAGGATGTGCCCCCCAAGCCCCCCACTCCCACCTCCCCACCCTCGAATTCTCCCACACTCAGCGTCCATCCTTTATGGGACCAAGGATCTCCTCTCCCACCTATGCTGACAAGGCCATCCTCCCCTACAAATACAGCTGGAGCCATGGGTCCCTCCCTATGTGCTCCCAGGCTGGTGGTTTAGGCCCTGGGAGCTCTGGTTGGTTGGTATTGTTGCTCTCCTCATAGGGCTGCAAACCCCTCCAGCTCCTTCAGTCTTCTCTCTAACTCCTCCACTGGGAACCCCTTGATCAGTTCAATGGTTAGCTGTGAGCATCTGCATCTGAATATGACAGAATCTGGTAGACCTCTAAGGAGACAGCCATTTCAGGCTCCTGTCAGCATGCACTTCCTGACATCCACATCAGTGTCTACCTTTGGTGACTGCACATGGGATGGATACCCAGGTGGAACAGTCTCCAGACGGCCCCTCCTTCAGTTTCTGTCCCACATTTTGTCTCCATCTTTGCTCCCTTGAGTATTTTGTTACTCCTTCTAAGAAGGACCGAAGCATGCACACTGGGTCTTCCTTCTTCATGAGCTTCATGTGGTCTGTGAGTTGAATCTTGGGTATTGTGAACTTCTGGGCTAATACCCAATTGTCAGTGAGTGAATACCATGTGTGTTCTTTTGTGTTTGAACATATTCCATCTTGCCAATTCTGTGCCGGCTTCTTTTGTGGCACGGTTCAGATGACCCACTGTTTGTTTGTTTGTTTGTTTGTTTTTTAACCAACTTGACATAACTTGACATCCGAGACTAAGAAACCTCAATGGAGAAAATGCCTCATCAGATAGGCCTGTAGGCAAGGCTGTGGGCATTTCTTGACTAATGTTTTGATGTGAGAAAGCTTAGAGCACTGTGGGTGGGCCACCTCTGGGTGTAAATAAGCCAAAACTGAACCTGGAGGGCAAGCCAATAATCAGAACATCTCCATGGTTTCTGCTTCAGGTTTTGTCTCCAGGTTCCTGCCTCAAGTTCCAGCCCCGACTTCCCCTAGTGAGGGAGTGTGATTAGGACCTCTATGCCAAATAAATATTTTTGTTGTCTCACAGCAATAGAAAGTCTCTTATTACCTTTCCATTGATAAACACACTTTGACCAAAGCAACTTATAGAAGAAGACTTTATTTGGGTCTAACAGTTCCAGAGGATTAAAGTCCTTGACCAAGATGACTGGGAACATGGTAGCAGGCAGGTAGTCATGGCACGGAGGCAGTAACTGAATGCTTACAACTTCAGACAACACCACTAGACACACACACACAGGTAATGGTGTGGGCTTTTGAAACCTCAAAGCCCATCCCCAGTGACACACCTCCTTCAATAAGGCCACACCTTTTCATCCATCCCAAATTGTTCACCAACTATGGACCAAACATTCAGTTATATGGGCCATTGGGGCCATTCTCATTCAGACCATCACAGAAAGCAAACTAGGTCACGCTGAAAATAAAATGTATATGTTGGAAGGTAGATCTTAAAAACAGCACAGAAGCAGAGAGTGGTAACTGCGGCAGGAAAATGGCGGGTATGAAGTTAGTCTGTGAGCTTGTCTAAAGGTATTTGTCACCTCTCCCTGACCCTATTGTTCCATCCAGACAAGGCTGAAGTGTGACTATGTACCTGACTCCTGTCTTGGGGCAGCTGCCATTCTCCCTGCATGGATTTATAGGACTATAACCCACTACTTGCACAGAGCAAAGCTTTGTCATCACTCTGGGCCCAGCCCTGGAGAGGCCTTGCCATTTTCCATAGGTCTAAGGCATCGGGGGGCCTTGATGTGGCTGGGCCCTTATCAGACAATTCACATTCACTCAGGACTTTACTCATCCCTACCTCCCATCCCTCATCTTCCACCCCTCTGTTCTCCTGACCAGCATCTATGTAGCTGCATCCTTCTCTGGCCCAGTGGTAAGGCCCTATAGTTCTCTGGTCCCACTTTTCTTCCCCTTTTAAGATGCCTTTTAATTTTGCCAGGTTGTGATTTAGAGAATTTTCTTGGAAAGACTGTACAGGAATATTCTGTACTTTGTAAGGAGTTTAGCTTAATGACCTGAAGGTCGGTTGTCCCTTGACGTTTATATTTCATCTATCTGTCTATCTATCTATCTATCTATCTATCTATCTATCTATCTACCCATCCATCCAAGTTTCAAACCTAGGACAAAAGACTGAGGTGTCTATTTAAAATATCAAATTGGACCTACCTGCCAGGTTCTTCCAGCATTCCTCAGTCCCTACCCATTACAGAGTATGACTGGCACACCCACCCCCTACCCTGAACTCTCCAGCTCAGGTCTGGTCAGCCCTTCCCCCAGAAACTCTTCCCTATATGATCCAGACACTTCGGTTATCTGCCTCTTTTGTACCTTTGGCCTCCTGGTTGATGCACCTGGTTTCCCTCTTGCCCCTGACCCCTCTTCCACATGGTTCAGGTGCATGTCCACTCTGGACTCTCCCAGATGTCTCTGTCTCTGGCTATGCTCTCCCTTTTCTCGACAGTGAACTTTCTCTTCCACCATACCTAGGAGCAGTCATATCCCTTCCTTTTTACTCTTTTTTTTTTTTTTTTCATTCACTACCATCACCTACTTATGTGTGAACCCAAGACTTTGCACATGCTAGGCAAGCACTGTATCACAAAACCATACCTCAAGCCACAGGAAGTGTCGTTTTATAGGACAAGATGGAAAGGTATTATTTTCAGTATTTAACTGCCACCTTTGTCAAGGTCACCTGGGAACTGGGACCTGAAAGTCTTCAGATGTAACCAGTCTGAGAAACGACTTTCCCTTTGGCTTTGAAAGAAAATCCCAAACCATTCTCAAATCCACTAATTAACCCCACCTGAACCACTCTCAAAGTAGCCTTTCTTGTATCTAGATGTTTCAAAGAAAAGAAACAAAGAGCAAATAGGCTTTTGTAGTCCTGGGAACCCAGACTGGCTTCATCCTGGGGGTGACTCTTTCAGTCAGTCCAATTGGTCTTTCCCTGGCCTTTCTTCGGTCCTTTAAAAGTAACTCATATTTTCCAGTCGCCACACAGTAACTTAGGAACACAAAGAAACACCCCCGTTTGAGCAATCAAAAGCAACAGTCCCTCTTTACAGTCACCCCACACGATGGCTGTTGTCTGTGCTTACCACTTTCTTTCCTCCAAATCTTGGGAGGGAAACTGTCCCAGAACAGTTGGGGAGCTGGTTTGACAGTTGGCTCTTGTGTTGTTTATTCCCGATTACAAAACACCTTGACCTTTGTTCTCATTTTCATCTATTAGTGTCTCCAAGAAAACCACCCAAAGTCTGAAGCAACAGACTGAGTCTATCCGAAAGCTTTGAGTGGAGTCGAACATGATTGACAAGAGTGTACCTTCTCTGACTAATTATCAGTCAACATCCCACAACACAGTCTCATTTGTCGTGACAAGTGTGTAAATGCCAGCAACAGGTCGTGCTAAATGCAGAGCCCAGAAGTCTCTGGGGCAACTTGCACAGGTAAAATGAGGGGGAGACTGGATTTTGCTAATAATTAAAATATAATTGAGAGCATCAATTTATTCAGCATTATTTTATATTATTAACCATTATGCCATCAGTGAAGAAAAATAAAAAGAAGCCCTGTACCTATCTGACTTACAAATTACATACTAATTCTATAAACTCTAAGTGGAAACTTATTACTTACCTTAGCCACTCAGAAACCACACTGATGAACTGATTTCTGATGAGGGCCCCAGCTCTGCGGAGGTGGAAAGATTTAAACTCCCATTTCATGTAGGGTGAGACAGACAGCGAGTTCCTGGCCTCTCCCTGGAGAAAGGGCTCCTTGGCTCAGATTTCTGCCGCTCCTGTAGCAACAGGCGAATCTAAATTTACCCAGTGACTTCAATTGCTCAGACTCTCTTAAAACTGGGAACCAGTTCCAGCCGGCACCTTTGAGTGTGCCAAACACAAGCCAGAGCCAAACAGAATCCCAACCATTGGGGCAAAGCCAGCACCCCAACATGTAAACCCTGTGCCACTTTCTGAGAAGCTTTGGCCATCTTTGGTAGCTCTAAGGTCAAGCCTCACCGCAACCACTTAAAACTCGCACAAGGCGCTCAGAACTGGGGCTTTGTTGCTTTATGGGTTCCCTTTCTTTACCCAGAGACAGAAAACTATCCAATAACAAAAGGTCTGTCTTTGGAAACACTTCCTTAAGTCCCATTGTAAGTAAGAAACTTTATTATACTAACAAGAAACAGAAGGTACATAACCATTACATATTAAAATGATGACAGCTTGTTTTTCAAGGAAGATAATATATCAGTTTAACAAATTATGTGAATGTAACCATCTGATGCTGAAATGTCTTTGTTTTAAAAAACAACTAGATCATTTAATTTTTATCAGGCATAATACATCAACTTTTGAACCATATTAATCTTTTATTTGGAGTTCTTTCAAGCTGCCTTTCAGCATGAATTAAAATAGACTAAATCATACACCTAGAAATTTATGTCTTAGCATCAAATCTTGCATAGAAGAGACAGTTGCACAAGGA